>NC_141857.1:13175206-13332706 GCF_024713525.1 Acromyrmex echinatior | reverse complement strand
CAAAAATGATTTCAAAACGTAAACATTGATGAGATATACAATAGTTTACGACTTTCCATACACTATATGTATCGCGTTCGTCGAGGTGATCTGCAAGAACGCGTGGTCTCGGGCGTTGGGTGCAAGATCAGAATATTGGAGATCTTATGTTCGATTCTGCTTTTTCCTTTTTTAATTTTTATTTAATCAATAACATTTTATTTATTAAATTTTATTAATAAACATATTACTCCAAATATACTTTTTATAAAATTTCAAAAATTATATACGTATACTTCAATGTACTCGAAATTAGTTGCGCATTTCGAGCCGATTTCTGAAATGCTGCCTACTTTTCCTTCACAATCGCTCGACGCTTGATGGCCGAACCGCTCACGCGTGGACGTGTATCTCAAAAGTGTCATAGTATAAGAAACATGCTGCGACCATACCTTTCAGCAAATTGTCATGAAAATATTTTCCTTCCTACATAATATTGTATTTTCTTAATAATGGTGATTGAACATCATATTAATAACTTAATGCATTTTACTAAATGTAATGTACTTTTAAAATATTACTTTATTATTTTTATGATACATTCAGTTTCAAAGAGTTACTGATCACGTTTTTATGCCACAGAATGTATTATAATATAAAATTTTACTTTACCACATCATACATCTGGTCATCTATTTGTACTTTTTTTTAGTGGAATAAACCTGGAGAATATATTTAAATGACGTATCAATAATAGAACTTCAAAGATAATAGAGAGTCTTTTTACAATAACGTGAATTTAGATACGGTGAACGCCTTTGCTTAATTAGTCGCTAAGGAAAAGATAATGTGATCATGATATCGATTATGTATCTTTTTTCTTAGAGTGATAAATAACAATTTTTTGTATGTATGTGTATTATATATATATATATATATATATATATATATATATATGCATACATATATCATTTTGCGTGACGCTGTATGTGTGGAAAACAACGGCATTATACGAGTCAATCAGCTGTAACCAGTATGACCCGCGTTCGCAGTATCATTGCCGCACAACAGTACTGTCAATGTAGTGTAGTGTAGTAGTGTTCTACACACACCATATATATATATGTGTGTGTGTGTATGTGTATGTATATATGTGTATATATGTATATATATATATATTTATATAGTGTTTTTTGTTCACAAAATAGAAAAAATAGTAGCAGAATATTGTCTGCCTTTGATAAGAGAAGGTTATGGGTGCTTTATAACAAGCGACTCAGTACAATATCTCTTGTATTATCGAACAAAATTATAATAATGCACCGTGTCGCACTGTGTCTCTTGTTGGAAAGCACTCTAGAAGACCAAAATTGTGATGTGTGTTTCTTGTTGGCACCCTATAAAACCAGAATGAGAAAGGTTAGCATCTTTATGTTATTCGTAAAAATATCACTTTTATTTATCATACAAGTGATATGATTAAATTTATTGTTATAACAATAAATTGCGCTTTGCCTAATTATGATCCAATGTCAGAGGCGTTCATCGTGAGCTGACTATTTTTAATTTACTGCCAGAGGCGTTAATCGTGAGCTGGCTAGCTATAATAAAATGTCACAGCCATAAATCATATTTTGGCTAGTTATAGACAAATGTCAGAGGCGTTCATCGTGGGCTGACTATTTTTAATTTACTGCCAGAGGTGTTAATTGTGAGCTGGCTATTGTTAATTTATTGGAAGAAGAATTTCGATTATTAAATTTGGTGAAATACAATTACGAAACCAATTTATAGAATTTTGCGTCTGCAATTAAAGAAATGCAAATAGATGCATTGTCATGATGGAATCAAAAGCTAATTGCTTGACATAACCGAAACAAAGAAACTAATGAAGAAAAAAAACTGAATATCAGTAAATAGTTTCTTTGAAACCTTACAACTTTTATCTGAAACGTTTTTTCTAAAAACGTTATGTAATAGCCTTAGCACAAGGATGGTCGTAATTGAATCGTAGAACGTGAATCATAGGGCAACGCATTATATTTTGGCGTATTATGCATGCCGATACACGTTCACATTCCTTTACGATTAGTTATAGTCACCTTTATATTCAGCTCCTAAATTCGGAGTCTTTTTGGACACCCTATATAATATATATGTTATACATATATGTATGTATATATATATATATATATATATATATTAGGTGTTGGAATTAATTCGTAGCGTTTTACAAGTGATGGGAAGTACTTTCATTAATGTATTTTTTAATGCTCATGTGAAATAAATAACATTCTTTCATTAAAAACGCTACGAATTAATTCCAACACCTAATATATATATATATATATGTATATATAATATATATATACAACATACATTACAGTCAATAGTCACATGCATAATTTTTGTACGATGCTGTACGTTTATGAAATGTATGTAAGTATATCATATTCAAAGTGTTTTAGCAAATATATACACTTACAGGTCAATGTACGTTGACTAACAGCAAATTACAATAAGTATATTTTTACTAAATGAACACTCTGACTGTGACTTAGATATATTTTCGGATGCAACCATGTATTTGAAATACATGTATACACGTGTAATGTAATAGCACTTTTTCCTTTATTCCCAATGTCATTTTAACTTAGGATGTAACATGTCAGTACGTAAATACATTGCACATACATATGTAACTATTCCATCTCTTTTTATTATGTTTAATGGGCCTTTTACAATTATAAGCCATAAATCAGCCATAAATAAGAAGTCAAACGCTAAAAATTGGCTGTGATTGATCAATTTTCAGCTTCTGACTTCTGATTTGTAACTAATGTGTTATTGTAGAAGGCCCATAATAAAAAGAGATAGAAGTTACTCATACTTAGCTTTTCATGCAGATATAATATAGACACAGTCTATTAGTGAATATTAGAATTATATTTTATGTGCATTATGATGTGTACACACATTATAAAATATATTTCTAATTCATATTCACATATGTGTGTAGCTACTTCATCTCTTTTTGTTACGTATAACAAAAAGGTGTACTGATGAAAGGTGTCTTCTTTTTTCTACGTTTAATAAAAAGAGATATATTTTTTTATGATCAAATATTAGTGATATATACTTTTATATTTCAATATCAGAATATACAACGAACATAAATCAAAGCTAACGATAATCAAACGCAGATGATCAGACGTAACATCTTAAAAAAAATAATCAAATTACGAATCCTCTGATAAATCCTCATTTTATGTGTGTGTATATATATATATATATATATATATATATATATATACATGCATTATATATATATATATTTTATATGTATACAATTTTAATATTGCACATTTAAACACAGAGAATGCATAAACAGCTTAGCATTGATAACTTCTATCTGCAACGTATGTATATTCACACATTATAGTACATATATGCAATATTGTACAATATTGCCTATGTGTGTATTATATTTAAGTACATCACTAATATTTTAACATGATTAACTTCTACATATTTTTATTAAACATAACAAAAAATGGTATAGCTATGTATATTATATGTGTAATATATCTATATATAGCTAATACATATCACATCCTGACCTAAAATGACATTGTACGACAGGAAAAATGGGCCTATTATATAGGCCCATGTGTCAATGTACACTGTCAATACTGAAAATCTATAGTTACGTATTTTCAGTACTCGCAGTGAATATCGAAATACAGTTGTAGTATCACTTTTTCCTATGATTTTTCCTATCATTTAGAGTTTAGTCAAGATGTAACATATATTACTGTCAATATATGGACACGTGTTTCATATATATAATATATATATATATATATATATATATATATATATATATATATAAATGAATACGACATTGCACATACATAATGTAACTCTTTTTACTCTGTCTAATAAAAAGAGATAGATACTTATA
Organism: Acromyrmex echinatior; assembly: GCF_024713525.1. Taxonomy (NCBI): domain Eukaryota; kingdom Metazoa; phylum Arthropoda; class Insecta; order Hymenoptera; family Formicidae; genus Acromyrmex; species Acromyrmex echinatior. Next base: position 13,328,763 of record NC_141857.1, on the reverse strand, counting down.
GTACTTATACATTACTAATATGTCGACTATATATCTAATATAGAAAATTATATGTACATTATACTATGATAATTCTAACATTGTTGTAACATATAACAAAACATTATTAGTGAATATAAATTATAATTATATTTTATATGTATTATAATGTACATATACACAATAATGTACAAAATATAATTTTAATATTGCATATATCATTAATTCTATCTTGCATATATCATTAACTAACATGTTTATGTCTTCACTAATATGTCAATAATATTTTTTGTGTTATTGTGTATATACACATATATTATTATATAATACACCTAAAATGTAATTGTAATTCGTATTCATGAATGTCTTTTTATGTACAACATTAGAATTATATTTTATATATCATTATACACATTATAATATAAAATTTTAATATTGCAAAAATGGACATAGAGAATATCTGCATGAATATCTATATATATATATATATATATTATGATATTCATTTATGATAATATATTATCGTAACCTAAAATGGCATTGGATGTAAGAAAAAAGTGCTATTACGGTTTCGTATCGATATATCTATTAATTAAAAATCTGTATTTTATATATATTACAGACTTTTAGTACTGGTGATATATATTAGAACATGGCCTACATTGCATGTGTATATAATACAACTAAATATGTATATAATGCAACTAAATTTCTAAGGTCCGATTCTACAAATATAAGATTAACTTCAATTATGTTTATTTTTTTTTCAATTCTAAAATTGGAAAATTTTCCAAAATAAATCTTACATTGTGGGACCGATCCTAATACACGTCCCTGTTAAGATGGTAATGTAGGAAACGGAATAAAAATATCGATAATTAATCGATCGAATTTCCTGCATGATCATATTAACTTCAGAGGGCGTAAGCAGATCATACATTGGAAATGAAAACCTGTAATATCGACTTTGATCAAGTTCGGCCTTCGCTCCAGCATCCCCTTAAGGCACTTCCTTCTAGGAGCAAACAGACACATTCGTTCAGAAGTCTTTTAAAATTGAAAATTAAATACTCTGACTATGCAAAATAATTCTCTGATTTATGCGCTACTATTTCCAAGCATTTTGGATTTTTTTGCTGCAACCCTTAAGGCACTTCTCTCTTGGAGGGAACTACCATATTCACTCCTAAATCGTTTAAGATTGCAAAATTGAATACTCTGACTATGCAAAATACTTCTTTGATTTATCCGCTACTATTTTCAAGCATTTTCGATTCCGGTGCTACATCCCTTAAGGTACTTCCCTCAGGTAGCGAACAGACACATTCAAACCTAAAGCGTTTAAGATTGCAAAATTACGTACTCTATCTATACAAAATAATTCTCAGATTTATGCGCTATTGTTTCCAAGCATTTTCGATTTTTGCGTTGCAATCGATAAAGAATTTCCCTCTTGGAGCGAATAGACATATTCACCCCTTAGTCGTTTAAAATTGCAAAATAATTCTCTGATTTACGGACTAATATTTCCGAGCATTTTCGATTTTAAAAATTAAATAATCTAATTATACATAATAATTTTTCGATAAGTGGTTTAAAATTGAATAATTAAATGCTCTGACTATACACAATATTTCCCTGATTTATGCGCAACTATTTCCAAAATCAAAAATACTAGGAAATAGTAGGAAATCAGAGAATTAATATGCATAGTCAAATTAATTAATTTTTCAATTTTAAACGACTTAGGGATGAATATAGCTGTTCGTTCCAAGGAAAATGCTTTAAGCGTTACAGCGCAAAAATTCAAAATGCTTGGAAATAATAGCGCATAAATGAGAGAATTATTTTGCATAGTCACAGTATTTAATTTTGCAATTTTTAATGACTTAGGGGACATAAATCCTTTGTATTTTTCATATTGATTATTTTTAACGGGTGGGGTGAGGGCTGACTGACTGTCTACTCGGCCCACCACAAAAATTTTTTTTTATTTAAACGGTATGCACGCAATATTTTTTGTTTTTATATATGGTTGACGCATAAATAGCACATTATTTCAAAATTTTTTCATTATGATTTTGATAAGTGGGAGGGCCAGTTAGACAGACGTCTTATCCTACGCGGTACGCCAAGTTCGAGTAAAGTTTCGATTTGGAAATACACTCGAGGATTGCGGTCGAATGAAGGCGCTCATTACAAACTTTTAAATTATTTTACGAGGAGAAGCACAAGAAGAATCTCTAATGTTTGCTCTTCATGAAAACTATCAATTCATCAGCATCCATTCACTCTTGCACCGATGTTGCATACACAAATCTATTTTGACTTTCAACATTAATACGTTACTGTAAAAATATTCGCATTGTGAAAATCATACTATATTTTTAGGATAATCTCATCGGAAAGCTATATATTACAAACAATGAGAATATTCCGTATCCTGACATGTCCAAACGCTGCTCCAAAGGAAATTATATACTGGGTGGTTCACTTAAATCGACCATCTGAAATATCTCGCTTATTTTTGAAGATATACAAAAATGTTCTGAAATAATTGTATCTTAATACTTTCATTAACAATATAATGAGATGAATCAGTTGGTATAAAGAAAACACATAGTTTCTTAAAAAATATATGTATGTAAAAAGGATAATTTTTTAAAGAAGAAATTATGTTTTCTTTGCACTATCTGATTCGTCTCATTATTCTGTTCATGAAAGTATTAACTCCGATTATCCAAAAGGTAATAGTTTACGCGTTATTTAACATTTTATGTCAATATATGTCAGAATAAAATGTACAAATTTCTCGTCAACGATTAGTTTTTTGTTTGATATCATTACCTTAATATTTTTATATGCATAATAATTAGAGGAATCATATTGTGTAAAAAAAATCATTCATATCTATTTAAAAAAGTGTAACCTTCATATCTTTTTAGCGCCTCCATCTAGAAAAAAAAACAACATGACTAAAATATACGTCCCCCTCGAAACCTTTCTACTTTTACTTAAAACATTTCTTTTATATCTTCAATGATAAGCGAGATATTTCAGATGAGTTAAGTGAACTTGTATATGGAAAAACACATATATTTAAGTAGTGGTTGTAATTATAAAGATTACAATTATACAAGTATATGCAATAGAATTTAATCTATTTATAGATAATTATTCTATAATTATTCTGTAATCTTTCGAGTTTATTAATATACTAAGGTATCTGAGCGAAATAAGCCCCATCTAATTTATTTAATTTTTTTCTAATTCTATTTATGGAGAAATTGAAATAAAATAAATGAGAAAATAAATCTTCACTTTATTCATTCCTAAAAATAAAATCTATTGTTCATATAGAATATGTATAAATGAACGAAAAAATAATTTTATTAAACTCTGACACTAGGTCTTATTACATGCATATGTATATAGTAAGGTTCAAATAAAGAATAAATTATAAATGACAAAGAAAGTAAAGTTTTCTTTCTAAATCAGTTTTAAAATGATTATTAATCATAGAAAGGAAATTCCTTAAGACTTACTCTACTCAAATATTACAACTATCTTCAATTTTAAAAATCCTGAGAAAACGGGTAGATGAGAGTATAACGTAGTTGTTGGAGCATGATTAGAAAATAATAATAATTAGTGCAGATCTTGATAGCGTGTATTTTCATAAAGACGAACGTTTCGACTCTTTTTAGAGTCATCATCAGCGTTAATACAGTTCTTAGAACATATGCGACATCACTCATGCATCAATAGCAGTCACTATAGAATTGAAAGATCCAAAATGAAGTGCATGAATTTCGTTGCAATTATACATAATTCATTTCTGAAACGAATGTGAAAGGTACAGAGTTAATGGTGAATTTATACATATTATGACAATGTGTGGCTTATCATTTGATACTGAGAGATGTGATTACAGATAAGAACAAATTATAAAAAGAAAAAAGTCCAAGACAATATTATAAATTTTGTGCAATATTATTATAAAAAACAAATATATGATAAGTCAGAGTATAAAAATAATACTAGTTAGTAAGATACGGCAGAGTTAAGATTGAACGATATTATTTGAAAGTACGTCGCAGATAAGTATATATATTGTCATTGTTTACAAAAGTAAAGTCAAGCATTAAAATAATAAATAATTTAATATCTGTTTAGAATCGAAATATAAGCGTGATGTAAAAATTTTGTGTTAGACTGAAGTGTTTTTAATCTTGAGTTTATCGTTTCAAAAAGAAAATCTAGAGAGTAATCATTCTCCAGTAAAGTGTTTATTATAAATTTAAGGTTTTTGGAGTGGTATCTGGGTGACAATATCAATCATTATCATTCCTCTTTTATGAGATAGAGGATGTGCCGATAGAAAATTGAGATATCTGCGCGAAAATGTGGGCTTATGGCCAATCAAACTCCAAAATCCATTGTTAATAATGATGGTAACATCTAAAGAATTGGTCGAGTCATCTTCAAATTCAGATGTGAATTGGATTCTAGAATGAAAAAAATCAAATATTTCTTTAATTTCTTTCCACCTTATCTAATAGTACCGCTGTTACAATATCGTTCACGTAACTGAAGTAAAAAAACGATAAAATAATGCCTATACCTTTTAATGCTGAAGTTTCTATGTCTTGTAAAACTTAGTCTGCTAAGATCGGAGAAAGGGGAGATCTCATAGGTGTGCTAAACTTTTGTTTGTAAAAAAAGTTGTCAAATTGGAAGTAAGTCAAATCCAAAACGAAGTTTAGAGAATTCTTCTTTTGTGATGCTGCACTTGTTTTCTAAATATGATCATCTTGTCACACTTTCCACTGCCATATCTATAGGAACATTCAAAAACGTGAATTTACATCTAATGAGATCAACAAAAAATTAGAGGGAACATGAATGTTGTCAAGTTTTTTAATTAATCGAAAATGTTATTGATGCATGAGTGATGTCGCATATGTTCTAAGAACTGTATTAACGCTGATGATGACTCTAAAAAGAGTCGAAACATTCGTCTTTATGGAAATACACGAGATCTGCACTGATTAACATTATTTTTTGAACACGCTTCAACAATTGCGAATAATGAGATGAATCAGTTGGTGCGAAGAAAGCATAATTACTTATTTAAAAAATTCCTTATTACATACATATATTTTTAAAGTAACTATGTGCTTTCTTTATAACAACTAATTCATCTCATTATTTTGTTGATAAAAGTATTAAGATACGATTATTAAGAACCTTTTTTTATATTATCAAAAACGAGCTAGATATTTCAAATGATCCATTTAAGTAGACCACTCAATATATATTTTTCTTTGGAGCAGCGTTTGGACATGTCAGGATACGGGATATTCTCATTGTTTTGTAATATATAGCTTTCCGATGAGATTATCCTAAGAATATCGTATGATTTTCGCAATGCGATATTTTTACAGTAACGTATTAATGTTGAAAGTCAAAACAGATTTGTGTATGCAACATCGGTGCAAGAGTGAATGGATGCTGATGAATCGATAGTTTTCATGAAGAGTAAACATTAGAGATTCTTCTTGTACTTCTCCTCATAAAATAATTTTAAAGTTTGTAATGAGCATGTCATTCCACCGCAATCCTCAAATGTATTTGCAAATCGAAACTTTACTCGAATTTGGCGTAGGATAAGATATGCCTAGCTGGCCCTCCCACTTAACAAAATCATAATGGAAAAATTATGAAATAATACGCTAATTATGCGTCATTCAAGTACGCAAACAAAAAATATTCATACCGTTTAAATAAAAAAAATTTTTGTGGAGGGCTGAGTACCCTCTCAGTCAGCCCTCACCCCCACCTGTAAAAAACAATCAATATGAAAAATTAAATACAAGGATTTATGGGCTATTTATGTGATACTACTTCCAAGTATTTTCAATTCTTGCGCTGCAAGCCTTAAGGCACTTCCCTCTTGGAGCGAATAGACGTATTCATCCCTAAATCGCTGAAAATTGCAAAATTAAATACTCTGATTATTCATAATAATTATTTGATTCATGCGCTACTATTTCCAAGCATTTTGAATTTTTGCGCTGCAACTCTTAAAGTACTTCTTTCTGGGAACGAACAGTCATATTCACCTCCAAGGCAATTAAAATTGCGAAATTAAATACCTCTCTGATTTATGCACTACCATTTCCAAGCATTTTTCCTAGAGGGAAGTGCTTTAAAATTTGCAGCGCAAAAATCCAAAATGCTTGGAAATAGTGACGCATACATCATAGAATTATTGTGCATAATCAGAATATATAATTTTGCAATTTTAAACGATTTAGGTGTGTCTGTTCGCTCCTTGAGGAAAGTGTCCTAAGGATTGCAGCGCAGAAACCGAAAATGCTTGGAAATAGTAGCACATGGATCAGAAAATTATTTTGTATAGTCAAAGAAATTAATTTTGCAATTTTAAACGATTTAGGTGTGATTGTGTCTGTCCTCTCCCTGAGAAGAGTGCCTTAAAGATTGCAATGCATATATCAGAGAATTATTTTGTATAGTGAGAGATATTTAATTTTGTAATTTTAAACCACTTATGGGGAAATACACTTGTTAACTCCAAGAGAGGAATGCCTTAAGGATTGCAGCAAAAAAATCCAAAATGCTCGGAAATAGTAGCGCATAAATCAGAGAATTATTTTGCATAGTCAGAGTATTTAATTTTGCAATTTTCAACGGCTTAGAGGTGAATATGTCTAAGATTGAAGTGCCTTAAGTGTTGCAGCGTAAAAATCGAAAATACGCGAAATAGTATCCCATAAATAGCGTATAAATTTTTTGCATTTGATTTTTCAAATCGATTGTTTTTAACATGTGCGGGGGCTGTCTTACTGCTTACTCAGCCTCCTACAAAAAATTTTTTTTTAGCTAAACGGAATGATCTCAAAAAAATTTTTTGTTTGCGGATATGTATAACGCATAAATAGTGCGCTATAATTGTTTCATATTTTTTTCATTAAGATTTGTTAAGTGGTAGGGCCAGCTAGGCAGCGTCATGATAGTAGTTCCTCTGACACTAAATCGGTCATTACGGATCACATATTTTCATTTAATCAGGATTTCGATTGAGAGAACTCCAAAATTTTTAACTGCGGACATTATTTTGGAAGAAGATTGATATCTGAGATGTTACTTATACAAATAATTATTTTAACCTGCAATCTGACAGAATTTTTACATCACGCTTATGTTTTGATTCTAAACAGATTATAAAGTATTTATTATTTTAATTCTTGACTTTAGTTTTGTAAACAATGATGTTATACGTATTTATCTGTGACACATTTTCAAATAATATCGTTCAGTCTTATCTCTATTGTTCCTCGATTAAATAGTATTACTTTTATACTCTGACTTATCATATATTTGTTTTATAATAATATTGCACAAATTCTTGGACTTTTTTCTTTTTATAATTTGTTCTTATCTGTAATCATATCTCTCAGTATCAAATGAACCACACATTGTCATTAATATCTATAAATTCATCATTAACTCTGTGCCTTTCACATTCGTTCCAGACATGAATTGTGTATAATTGCAATGAAATTCATGCACCTCACTTTGGATCTTTCAATTCCATAATGGCTGCTATTGATGCATGAGTGATGTCGTTTATGTTCTAAAAAGTGTATTAACGCTGATGATGACACTAAAAAGAGTCGAAACGTTTGTCTTTATGGAAATACATGCTATCAAAACCTAATTAACATTATTTTCTTATCACGCCCCAACAACTGCGTTATACTCTCATCAGCCCGTTTTCTCAGGATTTTTATTATTTGGAGAGTCATATATATAGGAAAATTGTAAAAATTTTATAGTAATTCTTAATTTTGTTTGTAATTAATTTTGTAATCTTTGGAAATTTCTAGCAATGTGAATGCAATTTTGGCATCTTAAAAGATAGCAACATTGAAAATTTATTTTCTGGCGTAAACTTCACGCATAACTAACAAATAATAATAGCTCTAATAATAATCACATAAGTGGACCTTATTTAATAAGTATATTGTTTTAAAAAAATACATACTTATTTCAAAAAATTGATTTATTAGTTATTTTTTATAATTAGAAAAAAGTTGAATGATATAATGAATTATAATAAGTTGTAACACATTGTATACTGGCCTAATTTTGCAGCGGATTGTTATAAAAATGGTTCAAACTAGCTCATACATACAAGTTTTTGTCCGATTAAATAAATGTGTTGCTATCGATTCCAATTCTTTAATTCTTTTTTATCTATTTCCTCTATTTAAGACATCTTTTAAACATATATTGTAGATGTAAAGCGAGTTTTTTTATAGTAACAAATTTAAAAGTGAGCCTTACTTGGTGCCTGGGCCTTATTCGGCTCAGGTACCTTAGATCATGACTTCTCTTCTTGAACAATCCTTAGATTTCTCTGTCGCTTGTCAATCTTACTTATTATAAAGAGAGTGGATCGAATAAAATATTAGTACTCTTGATATAAATGCAAAGTTCATTACTTAAACACATTGAACGTATAAAGGATGCCGAAGACGGGAAAAACGTGCGCGCAGACCGCGAAGTGAGAGAGGGAGAGATTGTCGGTACCAATCAATTTACCAAAAGAATAAACAAAACTAGGCAAATTCAACAGAGCGTATAAAAAAACTATCTAACATTCTAAAATTGCACTCTATAACAGAGTTGCTACAGAAAAATATTCGTTAAAACTATAGGAAAGGGGAGCAATCGCTGACGACCTTGACTTTGATGTTGTCAAGATCATCACATTGAGCAACCTCCAACAACTTTTAGCTGTAATTCGTTAAAAAGTTATTTACATAAAAAGTTTGAAAAAAATAACGTTTTATTTCTGCTTAGGGGCAAACGACACTTTCACGCAAAACAACTGCCACCTCTCCTCCCTCCTGCTTGGTGGCATACAACTTTCACGCGAAGCAATTCCCACCCCATCTCCTCCCTTCTTGGGAGACGCACGACTTTCACGCGATGCGACTCCCACTTTCCCTCCCCTCCCTACTTGAGAGTGCACGACTTCCATGCGAAGCGACTTTCAAAGTCGTAACCTGAGTGATTTGTAACAAGATTTCGAAAGTTGCTTTGTGTGGAAGCCGTGCGCCCCCAAATAGGAGAGGAAGTGGCGTGAGAGTCGTTTCGCGTGGAAAGTCATTACGCAAGAAAAAATAAGATAGTTTTTAATATTATATTGTACATAGCAGAAATAAAATGTTACTTTTTTAAAGTATGAGGACAAGTCAATAAGTTCTTAGAAAATCTGTCAGAGGGCACTGGCAGTGTTATATCAGATTATCCTTTGACAACTAGCATTTTTCAGTTGATTACTGTCAAATTTTGAGCGGAATTCATCGCATGGTTTCACTTCTGATGATTAAAGCGAACAATCTTTATATTTTTTGCAAAATGGAAAAAAACGAGTTTCGTGCCGTGATCAAACATCTGCATATGAAAGGTTCGAAAAAGAAAAGCCGAGTTGAATAATGTTCATAGCACATCTGCACCAATATTTGCGACTGTATACAATTGGGTGAATGAATTTAAACATGGTCGTACATCCACATGTAATGCACCTCGTTTAGGACGTCCAATTGACGCCAGAAATCATCGATAAAGTCCACGATATTGTTTTGACTGATCGACGAGTGAAAGTGCGTGAGCTTGTTGAGGCCACAGGCATATCACATGGCACAGTGATTTCAATTTTGCACGAACAATTGGGAAAAAGCTATCGGCAAGAGTTAGGTACCGCGTTTGCTCACTGTGAACCATAAGCGCGACAGTGTGACGATTTCAAAACAATGTTTGGAGATGTTTCAACGTAATTCAGATGAATTTCTGCGTCGATTTATTACTGTGAACAAAACATGGATCCATTACTTCACACTCGAGGTGAAGAAATAGTCAAAACAATGGACTTCACCGAGTGAACCAATTCCGAAGAAGGCGAAGACTTCGGATTTGAAGTCGGTCGGAAAAGTGATAGCCACAGTTTTTTGGAATGCACGCAATATAATTCATATGGATTATCTTCCGTCGAAGCAAACGATCAATGGCGATTACTATGCAGTCTTATTGAACCGTTTCAACATTTTAAAGAAAAAATGTCTCCATTTAGCGAAGAATAAAGTGCTCTTCCATCAAGACAATGCACGAGTTTCGTACTGATGGCCAAATTCAATAAATTCCTCTACGAATTGCTTCCCCATCCAGCATATTCGCCAGATTTAGCCCCCTGCGACTATTTTCTGTTTCTAAACCTGAAGAAATGGTTTCGGAGGAAAGAGATTCACCACCAGAGAGCAGCTCATCGCCGAAACAGAAGTTTATTTTGAAGGGTTGGACAAATCATATTATTCGAACGGCTTGAAAAAGTTGGAAAACCGTTAGATCAAGTGTATCCAGCTGTAAGGAGACTACATGTATGTTGAGAAATAAAAATGAATCAATTAAAAAAAATATCTTTTACTATGTTTTTCTAAAAACTTATTGACTTGCTCTTGTATTTTTGTTAACAACTTTTTAACAAACGAGCGACAGCTAAAACGTGTTAGAGGCTCAGGGTTATGACTTTAACAACATATATTAAGGTCAAGGTTGTCGGCGATTGCTCCCCTTTTCTGCAGTTTTACCAAATATTGTATTTCTAAGTGAAATGATTATTCAATTTACTTTCATCTTTCTAAGTAACGTTACTTTTAACAAATATAATATTTTTTTGATAGTAATCTTAAAGTAGAGAAGATAGTATTTTGGTCAGTGTAGATATTGTGATCCTCCTTAATATCTCCGCTATTGTATATCCTAATGATTGTTTATGGAATTATTTGTTTAGTAGCTCACCATGGCTCTATCATGGTGAAAATACACAAGGTGTACTCTTGCGCAGCGTTTCCCAATAGCCAATAGAAAGTTGCATCCAGCGTCGTCCATATTGTGATGATTAATTAGAATCAAGCATTCTATTAAGAGACGTAAAGTATGCCTATCAATATTTATAATGTGTGAACATTATAAATATTGGTAGGCATACTTTACGTCTCTTTTGAACAAATAAAAGTAAAAAGTAATATTTTATATGTTCTTGTGCAACAAAATTTTATTTCTTATTTACAAAGTTTCCATTTATAAATTTATGAAGTACATTTGTAAACAAAAGTCTATAATAATATTTACTTTTTCTTATATATAGGTTTCTACAAGTTTACGGAAATTGCAAAAAGATATTGTATTAGGAATATATAATGAAAGAAACATATTAGGATAGTTTTATATCATCGTCCATATTTATTTCATACCGTTAAATAACAAATTTTTATATTTAACATCACATTATCAAAATCACTTAACAGCGATATAAAAAAGCATATAAATTAAGCTCTATAATAGAGCGTTCTGAAAAAAAAAAATATATATATATATACATATATATATACAGGGTTGGCCATATTCGACGGAAAGATGTTTTTTTTTTCAATCATCACGCTACGTCGTTACTCGATCTAACATCTCTGTCAAAAGTTACAGTGTTGCCAGATCTTTCCGTCGAATATGGCCAACTCTGTATATATATATATATATATATATATATATATATATATACAGGGTGGCATTAATATACGGCCCCACTCGTTCCGAATAGATAGAGTGGACTAAACTGAGTAGAAAAGTTCTCTACCATTTTGTAATGCTCGCAATAATTAACGAGATATTAACGTTTAAAGATAGCCGAATATGCACGTCCTCCTGACCTATTATTGCCGAAAGTACGGCCCACCGAGTGCGCGAGCAGCGAGGAGCGGGGCTTACGCGAGCATCTAAGCTCAAACGGCGCGACGCGTCTGCTAGGCCATTCCTGCTCCTCGCGGCTCGCGCACTCGGTGGGCCGTACTTTCGGCAATAATAGGTCGGGAGGACATGCATATTCGGCTATCTTTAAACGTTAATATCTCGTTAATTATTGCGAGCATTACAAAATGATAGAGGACTTTTCTACTCAGTTTAGTCCACTCTACCTGCTCGGGACAAGTGGGGCCGTATATTCATGTCACCCTGTACATATACATATAGGATGTCTCAAACCACCCGTCCACTCTTTTTGTTTCCGCAGGATAAGATCCAATCAAAAATATGTTCAGACCAAAGTTGTGGAGTTTAAAAAGATCTATTAATTTATTAATCATATTAGTTTGACCTTGGGTGGCTTTGTCAAGGTCAGATCAAGGTCACATCGATTTTTTAGAATGAAACTTCCTACTTTTTATTCTAATAATAGAATCTAATAGTCAATGTCAAGAGCTTTCCAATATCTTATAATAAAGTATCTTTTGATTAAGTAAATCTCGAGTTATGAAGATAAAAATTAACACATTAAAAGTTAAAACAGTACCTTCGGCATTAGCACTACCCAAGGTGTACCACATGAAGATTACTCAGTCGGATTTATACTTTTTGTATGCGAGCGTGCGTGCGCGCGCGCGCGCATCTACATGCGTACAAGTGCTTGCATATGTTGGTGTTTCTGAATAAGTAAATGTTTACTTGTTTGTGAGAGATGTTCAAAATGATCACCGTTTTCTTACTAAAGTTGACCGCGCGATAGCTTTGTTGTTGTTTCGCTTTAATAAACATCTGACTCATTCACACGCAATGGCTCTCCGTGCGCAGTCCATTGGGATCGAGTAAACGCTCTAGTAATAAATATTCAACCTTAATAGAGACTTTCCTATATTGTTATAAAAGTGAATCAGAGATAAATAAATATTCATCATTTCGTTTTACTTCTCGAAGTTTTCATAGATTTATCCAGCCATGTTTTATTCAAATGAAGAAGCATAGGATATGTTGTTAATTTTGAGTAAGTGTCGAGGTTCATTTGCTGGTGTTGAAAAAATTGTGACGACAGCGTTTTCCTAATCAGATTTCTCATTCGTGGAAAGTCTTTTCACGATTGGCTAATCGAATCAGAATTAGTGATGTCGTTTAGCCTCAACATAATAAAAGTAGACAAATCCGCCGTCCAATTAAGAATGAAAGAACAGCGGAAATTCTTGCATCGAACCCTCATGATTCTTTAAGACGTCGAGAAAGAGATTCTGATATTAGTCGTAACATTATCTGGCTCATTTTAAAAGAAAACAAACCTTAGAATGTATGTTCATCAATCGTTGACTCATGATGATTTTGAACAGAAACTTGTATTTTGCAACCACCAGATTTTCACCTTAAAATTTTATTTTTTGACGAATGTACATTCAAAAGTGATCAATACTTGAAACTGCCATTATTGATCAGAAAATCCCTGTTGGTTAATACAAATAGATCATCAACATATTTGGTAAGTTAATGTTTGGTGCGGCATTAGTGGAAGTCAGATCGTAGATCCTATTTTCTTTGAAAACAATCTAGACATTAATAGATATTCAGTTTTGTTAAAAACAGATCTTCTTGTCTTATTAGAAAATTTTCTATTGAGATTGCGCCTAGATGTGATTCCAGCAAGATGGATGTCCGTCACATACATCAAGAGTTGCTCATGCATACTAAACACTGTTTCTGAACAAATGGATAGGCAAATACGGTCTGATCAATTATCCATCCCGATCGGACCTCACCGTTCTTGATTATTAATTGTGAGATAAATTGAAGGATAAAAGACTTGGTATATATGAATGTCCAATTACTAGAGACGATATGATTCATAGAATAACTGAAGCAATTCGATCCTTGAATGCTAATGAAATTTTACATGCAACTAATTTCTTCTAAAGCAGAGTAGATACTTACATCGTAGAAAACGGTGAATATTTTAAACTCATAAACATGTAAACATTTACTTATTCAGAAACATCACATATGCAAGTACACGTATGTATGTAGACGCGCGCACACACACGCACACACTCAGCAGAGAGGGAATCAAAAAATATTACGGGCGTGACGAACGGGATCCTTATCTCTGCTGCGACACGTGCGCGCGCGCACGCATACACATACACACTTGAGTAATGCTAATGCCGGTACTGTAACTTTCAATCTTCATAACACGAGATTTATTTAATCAAACGACACTTTATTATAGGGTTTTGAAAAGCTTTTGACATCGACTATTAGATTCTAGAATAAAAAGTAGAAAGTTTTATTTAAAAAAATCGATGTGACCTTGATCTGACCTTGGCAAAGCTACCCAAGATCAAACTGATATGATCAATAAATAGATTTTTTAAACCTCACAACTTTGGTCTAAACATATTTTTGATTGGATTTTATCCTGCGGAGAAAAAAGGATGGACGGGTGATCTGAGAGATCTTGTATGTATTAAGGTGGTCCATCTTTACTTTTGAAAAAAGAAATTTTTCAAATTTTTTTCACAGTACCTTTCAAAATCGTTCTAATCTTTAAAAAAATAATTCCTGTTTCAATTCAAATTTCAGCTCTATCGAACAACTAGAACCCGTGTCAACAGTTCGTTAAACATTTAAGTTTTCTTATATTATACTATCAACATGAGTTTTTAAAGCGTATTTTCCACAAAAATCGGCCTAACGAACTTTTCTTTTTTTATACATTTGTGTCTTGCTTTTCTGCATCGATAGAGACCTTATATGTTTCATTTAATGTAATAAATGAATTGTTAATAATTAAGAAATAAACATTGATAATTTAATTCCGATATATACGCTACTAAGTAATTCTTTTCTGACATTCGATTTTTCTTTTTAGTTTAATGTATACAATATTTATAAGTAAGTAAATAATACTCGTAAAATTTTGAATTAGTAGAATAAGAATGATGCAGATTAACAAGTGAAATTTTGTCTAAAAAAATATACTAAAAATTAATATACTAAAAATTTTTAAATTCTCCGGAGATTGTTTTTCATAATTTATATATTATAAATTTCAATTATAACTAATATAAAAATTAATATTAACTAGCTGTGAAATCAATTTTCTATTATAACATCTGCAACAATTTCAAATAATGACACAGCTAAACAGGGAATAAAACTAATTACCGATTACAGTACTATTATAACAAGGGATGAGGATAAGAAACAATTTTTAATAAGAGTTAGCGACTAGGTATCGCAAACATTTTCTTGATGCTAAAAAATAGAAACCCTTTTGAAACCATTGCAGAAAATTGGTAGAAAATTGGTTTTACAGCTAAGAACACATTTTTATATTAGTTATCGTTATAAAGTTATCGTACATATAAATTATGAAAAAGAATCATTGAAGAAATTTTAAAAAGTATATTTTTTCATACAGAACTTAATTTGTTAGTCACACCATTTTTTACTCTATTAATCTAAAACTTTGCAAGTATTATTTCTATTTATCAATTTAAAATGTAATATCAAGATACAAACTCTGCAAATTCAAAACCAATAAAATCCAAAAAGTCGAGAATACGGCGTAATCGGCAATAATAAAAAATACTTATTACTCTTTTATTTCATTAATCCAAAAATCAATAATCCAAAAATTGTACGATTTAACTCTCTTTGAAGTCCTGCTTAGCAATTATAAAACATAATATGTCCCTCCTTGTAAGTCTAATTTGAATCATTAATAAAATAGGTAGATTTATTGTTGCAAAAATCCATAAATTTAATCAATTTATTTATAAATTGACTAAAAATTAAAAAAAATAAAAAACAAGAAAAAGGTGATTCATCTCAATATACAAAGAATCATCTTAAACTTTGGATCAAATTAAAAAATATATGAAATTCAGCATCGTTGCAGAAATAAATTAATTAAATAACAATTCTTATAAATAACATGCTTATAATAAGTGTCAAAAACATAACTGATAAATTTCGATTCTAAGTAACGTATCGGTCAATCAGATAAATATTAAAAGGAGGGGAAACAAGTCAAAAATAAAACCAATTAAGTCGTATTATATAAATCAAAAATTAAAAACTATTATTCTTTAAAATCTGTAAATAAGTGTGGTGTAAATCTTCAATATCCGATCATAAATTAAGACTATTCTTTTGCATATAAATGTAGAAGCATTCAGATGTTAACCGAACGTTTACTCAAAATGTTTTCTCAAAAAACGCTCAACATCAAGTACTTCGACATTCTCCAAATTAAAATCATGTTCGTAATTAATTCTATGCTCCGTAATCACCGAATGATTATTGATATTGCAATTTATGTGATTTTGGTGCTCTAAAGTTTTCAGTTTCCTTCCAGTCTGTTCTACACATACAATGCGTCACAGATATTGCATGAAATTTTATAAACAATATTTTTCTTTACGTCCTTTGGGAGAATGTCTTTTGCATCTTAATGAATCCAATTTATTCAAACTGTGAATGTCAATTTTGTATTAAAATATTTACTAAATATTTATCCATATTTATCTATATAGTATTCATTGGAACAAGTTTAAGTGGTGTTTCAAAGAGCAAAATCAAATGACAGAAAAAAAGGACTACCCAATGATATATATTGAAGTTAAATTGCTTATTTTAATTTTTTAATCATTAACAATCCACCTAATTGTTTAAATGAGCCATATAAGGTTTCAAACGATGCAGAAAAGCAAGACATATGTTAAAAAAAAAGAAAAATCTTTTAGACTGAATTTTGTGGATAATATTCTTTTAAAAATCAATGTTAATAGTGTAATATAAGGGAACTCAAATGTTTAACGAGCTGCACGAGCAAACATTGGAAATTTTTTTCAATCAAGTTTTTTTTAAAAAAAATTTTCATATTTTTTTTAAGCATCGCACCATGAACTCTATAACATTTCTTTTTCGTCGAAATCGGTTTATCCATTAAAGAGAAAATTCACTTCGTCGATTTTTAATTTTACCCTCATAACTCTCATAAAAAATTTTTTTCATAATATTTTGCGAAATTTCTCGCATCGCTACTAACTTATGGTAAAAATCTCGACCAGATGGGGGGGGGGGCAGCATACACATACTTATCCTGTTATGCATTTTCTTCATTTTTTTCTTTTTTTTCGTAACGCAGATAACAAATTTTTATTATACTTTCATGAATGCGTATGAACATTCTTATGCGAATTAAGCATAGCAATACTTTTGTTGGTATTTCTGAAAATTTGTTATCTGCAGCAATAACCTGCCACATTTTTGAACCCCTTTGTTAATAAAAGGAACTGATACTTTTCAAAATGTGGTTTATTGTTAGTTATTGTGTGTTCATTTTCAGCTATTTCAAGTAACATATCAGAAGAACTTTTTAGCTTTCTTTCAATACAAAATTAATCTAATCATTTTTTGGATTAGGTAACAATTCTGTGGTAGTCCATAAGTACTGATATTTGTCTCGAAAAGATGCATAACCAACAATGTATCTAAGTCTTACTTCGGGTGAACTTCCGAAAACGTCCAACGCCCGATTATCATGAAATTTGGTAGAAATATGAATACGTTAAATGAATGCTCTTAAATTTCACTGACAAAAAGGTTTAATGTCAAAAATGTTTAAGTAAAGTTATATACCACCTAAATGTATTACCGTTACATAGCTCGTTGTAATAGGGCGTGAAGCAACTCCCATCCCTCCTTCCCCCATTCGACTCCCTCCTCTTCCCCCCCCCTACTTCAGGGGCGCACAACTCTCACCTTCGACTCTCACCTCCCTCCCCCTCTGCTTTAGGGGCGCACGATTCTCACTTTTAACTCTCACCTCCCCCCTCCCCCCTCGTCCCTGCTTCAGGGGCGCACGACTTTCATCCCCTCCCCCCCTCCCCTCTGCAAAGGGGCACACGACTCTCACTCCCGACTCTCATCCTTCTTTTCCCCTGCTTCAGGCTCTATTACACGGCCTATTAACGGCGAGCTATGTAACGGTAATGCATTTAAGTGGTATATAACTTTACTTAAACATTTTTCACATTAAACTTTTTTGTCGATGAAAATCCATTTAAGAGCATTCATTTGACGTCATTTGGAATATTTCTGCCAAATTTCATGATAATCGGACATTTTCGGAAGTTTATTCCTTGCTTCTTTTAATCTGTCAATAATTTGTAAATCATTAACTTGCTCCACAAGGCGCAATTCATCATGTATAATACTTAATGCCGGTATTAAAATTCGTGTTGTTATAATACAATGCTCGCAAAGATTTGCACATTTCGGGTTAATTCCGGCGAACGATTCTTACCACCGCTCGAGGTTCGGCTGAGTCGCCGAACACTCATGTGACGTTCTGGCTCAGGAGCGTCCCAATACTAAAAATATACTGGGAGTGTACCTTCCGCCAAATTATTATTGAAACATGTTTTTTATTAAATAATTTATTTCTGCTAACAAAAAAATTTCTGTTGTTAATTTATTTATTGTTCCTTAATGATATTATATCTTAACGTAGTTTTCTAATACATTACATAATTATGATAACGTACATTTCTCGATAATATCTTTCCACATCACACATAAGGTATTATTGTAAGATGCATTCTTCTTAATGTGATTTCCCTAATAGGTCTATTCCACAAAAAGAAGAATCGAAAAAAAGAATCAAAATTATATATCATATAATACGATATATAATTTTGCTTTCCTGCACATTCGAGTATTTAATTCTTCTTTTTGTGGAATAGGCCTACTAGGAAAATCATATTAAAAAAAAAACGCATGTTACAATACCTTACGGGTGATATGAAAAGCTGTCGAAAAATACGTTATTATAATTATATAATGTATTAGAAAATTAAGACATAAGCATATCATTAAAGAACAATGAATAAATTATCAATAGAAAATTTTATGTTAATAAAAATAAATTATTAGGTATACAACTTTGCTTCCGCCGTTTTCTTATAGATAGCTTTAGCGATAAGTGGTGGTCGAAATAAATAGACGTCATATAATAAACTAGGGCATCTGTCAACATAACCCCATAGAAACATTAATCGATTTGTGTCTGCATCATAAAGTTATTCTCGATTGAAAATGTCAGTTTACGAACCAAATTCTCGTCATTTGCGGCAGGTTTTAATTTTCTGCTTCAATATGAAGAAATCTGCGGCTGCGGCTCATCGAATGCTCTCAAATACTTATGATGACGCCGCTTAGTGAAAGAACGTGTCGTGAGTGGCTTCAAGAACGATAATTTTGACGTCGAAGACCGGCATAGCGGTGGAAGAGAGAAGGTTTTCGAAGATGCAGAATTGGAGGCATTACTTGATCAAGACTCGTATCAAAATCAAGAAGAATTGACACGATCATTGCGAGTGACTCAACAAGCCATTTCAAAACGCCTCAAAGTCATCGGAATGATTCAGAAGTAAGGAAATTGGGTGCCGTACGAGTTGAAGCCGAGAGATGTTGAACGGCGTTTGTTTGCTTGTGAATAGCTGCTTAGAAGGCAAAGACGGAAGAGATTTCTGCATCGCATTGTGACTGGGGACGAAAAATGGGTTCATTACCCCAAGCGCAGAAAATCATGGGAAGTTCCCGGCCATGCTTCCACGTCGACGTCCAAACCGAATATTCACGGCTCCAAGGTCATGCTCTGTATTTGGTGGGACCAGCTCGGCGTAGTGTATTATGAGCTGTTAAAACCGACTGAAACAATCACAAGCGATCAGTATCAAACGCAATTGATGCGTTTGAGCCGAGCGAAAGACAAACGGCCAATACAACGAGAGACACGATAAAGTGATTTTGCAGCATGACAATGCTCGATCCCATATTGCGAAAGTGATCAAGACATACTTGAAATGGGAAGTTCCCACCCGCCGTATTCTCCAGACGTTGCTCCCTCTAACTATCACTTGTTTCGATCAATGGCACATGGCCTGGCTATCAGCATTTCCGGTCTTATGAAGAAGTAAAAAATTGGATTGATTCGTGCATCGCCTCAAAAGATGATCAGTTTTTTTGACGCGGGATTCGTACGCTGCCCGAAAGATGGAAGAAAGTAATAGCCAGTGATGGACAATACTTTGAATCATAAATGTATAACCAGTTTTTTACAATAAAGCCTCGAATTTCGGAAAAAAACGATGGAAGCGAAGTTGTACACCTAATATTTAATAAAAAATATGTTTCAATAATATTGTAATTTGGTAAAAATTGCGCTTCCAATATGTTTCTGGTATAGGGACGCTCCTGAGCCAGAGCGTCACAGCGCTTGATGGTTCGGCCATTGAACTTTGAGCGGTGATGGGAGTCGCTCGTCGGAATCAGTCCGAATGTGCAAATCTTTGCGAGCACTGTTGTAATAGATTCAGAAAATTATTATATTAATATAGCCTTGGTCAAATTTTAGAAACTTGTATTTAAAAAAATAAATTATGGCAAAAACCCGTGGTGCTCAAGATATAGATGAACGACAGCAGAATGCTATCACAGAAGACCGCAAACAAGGATAGAAGAAGAACGCACGAAGAGCTCGCACAACAGTTTGGCATTTCTAAATAGGCGGTAACCAAATTGCTGAAGCATTGGAAGGCCCAGGGAAATTATGTCAAGAAGAAGAAAACCGGGCGATCGCGTTGTACTTCTTCTGTCATTGATCGTAACATTCTCCGCATATCCCGCAACAACCCACATTTCACGGCATCAGATATTGCGAAAGAAATATTAATTTCTGGTGAGTCTGGTCCAAGCATACGTTATCATCTGCAGATCGCAGGACTACATGGACGACGACCCGTCCGTAAAGAAGCCATTTATTTGGCCAAGAACCGGAAGGTGCGAGTAGAATGGACGAAAGCTCATTTTAATTGGACACCTCAGCAATGGTCCTCTGTCGTCTGGAGCGATGAAAGTTTTTGTTATTTGGTACTGACGGAATAACATGGAATAACATTCGTCGTCCTAAAGGCAAGCGCTTCGATCCCAAGTACCAACTTTCTACAATGAAACACGGAAGTGGTTCGGTCATGATGTGGGGTGCTTTCTCTGCAAAGGGAATAAGTCCCCTTCGTAGGATCGATAGCAAAATGAATCAAAAAGTTTACATAAACATCCTCGAGAATGTAATGCTTCCGTAAAGCGTTTCCTTGGTCGCGGCTTTATATATCAGCAAGACAATGATCCAAAGTATCGCGTGGCTAAAGTGCGGAAGTGGTTTCGGCACCATCGAGTAACTTTTCCAGAGTGGCCAAACCAATCGCCCGACCTAAATATCATCGAACTGTTGTGGGAACTCCAGAGACGTTTAGTCAAGCGAGCTACAAATATGAAAAATTCACCCAATTGGAAAAGTGGAAGAAGATCTCTCAGTCGACAATTAACACTTATCGATTCCATGCCCAGACTGTGTTGCCAAGCTGTAATCGATGCAAAGGGTTTTGCTACAAAATATTAGAATTGTACAATCTAAATTATGAATTTTTTGAAGATATAATATTTATTTTCGTTATGGTAATTAAAAATTTATTATGAAATTTGGCATATTTTAGAGATTTTAAATAAAATTAATTTTTCACAAGTTGTTATTTTTATTATTTGAAAAATTATTTGTTCAGTAAACTATATCTATTATTAAAACATATCACAATTTGATAGAGATCTGTACAGTTTAAAAAAAAATTATGCTTAAAAAACCAAAAAAGGTGATATAATTTTTGCCGGTACTGTATATAGCATCTATATAGAGGGATTCGATTGCGCACATCGTTAATTGGCCAAATTAATATAAAATATTTTTATTAATAAAGCAGTGAAAAATTACGAAACCATCTATCAATGTAAGTGAATGTGTACTGTTTACCTTACTACTTACTATACTAATACCCTGTGTCTAAACTAGGACAATAGTTTAAACAAATTATTTAATATTCGTAGTAACTAACAATTTTCTATTGAGTTATCTTAATTTAAAATATTAATTTCGGCAATGCGTATAAATGTATACACTATATATTTAATTTATTATCTTGATAAGTGTTGTACCATTTTAGTTCACTATCTTTTGATCATATTTTCTCTGCTGAAATTAATATAATTATATTATTGAAATTGTATTAATATAACTATATTAATATAATATAATTTTATAAAAAATTATTAATTGGTACAAATATTAACAATCAGTGTAAAGATCTATATCATTGTGCGAGAGCGAATCAAAGCGAGAGCGATGACGTGAAATTTTAGAGTGATGCGGCGTTTGTCTAACTGTCTTTCTCGCTAATTCAAATCCGGCTCGAAGGACCAGAAAATGTGCGAGAATGCACCGCGCGGAAAGATTCGAGTGAGAGACCGGCACACGGCTGGTATGATACACAACAGTAAAGAGAACTCAGTTTCTTTGTAATTTAACAAAAGAATTTTCTTTAATATGCACAGTTACAAAGTCAAAAAATATAATTAATTAAATATTAGATTAACAGAATATTAAATGCGGTCACCTTTTCCAAATATAATTTGGAATCACGGTAATGGAAAATCTCGGCGATTTTCTCGGCACTTCTCGAAAAGATTCGTTTTATAGCGGTTTTCACTAAGCGGTAGCATGGCGGTTTTATGAAGCGATATAGTAGCGAGACTATGACTCTAAGAACTCTAAGAACTTTTAGAAGTAAGAAGGAGGACGGCGAGATCGAAGCATTTATTGCTTTCGGCCTGAGCTTTCTTTTTTGGGAAAAATCCAATAAAATTTTGCCACAATCGTAATTATTACGTGGCATTAGGTGTACAAAATTGATTGGCGCTTTGGATTCTTTTCTAACGACGTTCAACGTAACAGTCATGCGCGACAGAAAATCCGTACGTGGGATTGGTGACAGCGCGTGACGTATTCGTCGGAGCGCGGCGCTCGCGTGCGCGAATTGAATTGTTCTAGAACTTTCGATTGTCCGTTACCAGTGCCTGTTTGCGTGTAACGAATTGTTTTTTAAAAAGAACAAAGGACGCCAAATCGATGATTTTAACGAGGATTAAGATCATGCTCGAGATGAAATCACGAGCTCAATTTATGTGTGCGTTCAATGACAATTAATGTCGGTCGACTGAAAGAATTCTTGCTTTTCTTTCGAATTACCGATCTCAAACATCATTTATTATTTTATATTAATATATTATAATACTATAATAATATTTACTATATTAATATAATTTGTACGGAATAAAAAAATAATAATTATATAATAGTTATATAACATTCTGGCTACTATATAAATGTTATAAAAATATTACTTGTATAATATATATCCAGATAACAATTCATGCAGACTCATATTGCTCTCATGCGTGAGATCACACCGTGCCTAACACAATGAATGTCACTTTGCCCACACGACGTGATGGAAACATGCGTGCAAGCGCAATGAATCGTATTGTTCAATCACGCTATGTGTATCACGCTGTGCGCACACCATGCTATTATCATGCTGCGCCCATGATAAGATGGAAGCATGCGTGCGAGCGCAATGAATCGCATTATGCCCAGCGTATCACGCATGCATTTTTCTCATATTCGACTGTGATTGGTCAATTTCTTACGACTTACTTATATCTTACAGTCCTATATATTGTAGAACAGGCTGTAACATAGTCCAAAGGATTTTTTTCTAAGGAGACGATATAATAAAAAAATAATAATAATATCAAAAGCTTCTTGTCCTCCTCTCCGCTTATGATGCAGACGTTAATATAGCCGCTGCTATGCGGGGTGTCCGGTAAGTTTTGGCAAAGCGGTCGTGAGCAAATAGAGTAAATTGAGTCGAAAAGTCCTCTATTATTTTGCAATTTTCACAATATTTAACAAAATATTAATTTCTAAAGATTGTCGACTAATCGGATAAAATCGCGTCGTATTAAAATATATTTCAGAGTTCTTTATGAAATATCTTAAAGATGTTCCTTAAAGATGTTATTTAAGTTGTGTTCAAAATTCATTCTATAGTTTACGTCATATGTTCTACAGATTTTCAGTACTGGCAGTAAATTTTGGAACATAGCTTTAAACAGTGACATCATTTACAGTGCGGATTATATTTGACGTGTGCGCATATCACTACACATATACGTCTTCATATAAGACTCATATTGCTTGCACGCGTGCTACCAATATAAGAACGTGACGTGATGATCAACCCGAAACCTCGAGTAGCGTGAAACGTGAGCCGATCATCAGATATATGGTGAGTGAATACGGGATTTCGCCTGAGCCGTTTATCAAGTAAGAATATGATGTGTGCGAAGTATCGCCTGAGACCCTCGTCAGGTATTTGGAGACAGATGTGCACGACATATTAGAAATAATAGTCGCGTGACTACTAGAGCGTATCGTCAGATAGACTTGTCCGAGTCAGATCATCGGATATCCACTGGTGATAGCGACTCACTGCTCGAGACTGTTCGTCAGGCAAGAAAAAAATCATGGATTTCGACAATGGCGTTAGACGCTGCTCAAATTCGTACCGTATGGCAAAGAATAATGAAGGATCTCATTCCTTTTACCTGTCGCCTTTATAGTCAAGACGTTGATGAGAAGAGTGGAGTCCTTTGATAACGGTCTGACAGAACTGAAAAGAGATACCGGACAAGCTCCGCGAAAACTCGTAAACGCCAATCAATCCCGGAAGGAATAACAACTTTAATGCAGGCCCGAAAAGTGATAAGATTGCAAAAGACATTATAAATGCATCAAAGTCACGTAATAATAAAAATCCAAGCTTTATCGTCCCAGACTGACTAACAATTTCATCTTAAAAAAACAGGCGCCACGTCGCGTTTAAAAAATCATAAAACGCATGGGATAACTTCCCATGGTAGTGTTATCTAAGATCGGACTCGCGACTGACAATGGTTGCCCTGCACGCAAAACTAGATGTGCACGATAACTATCTGTTTACCTAGCCATATTTTCCGCGAGGATAACAGAATTAGTCATCCGTCTGGAGCAATCTTGTTTTTTTAAAGAAAAACATAAATCATTTCTTTTCTTCTCAAAACTCCCATAACGATGTACTTTAGATTAACAATGATAGGATGCTATAAAAATCGTAAATGTCGCGTGACAAAGGACACTACGCCTTTTTTTCGGGGTATAAATAGAGTCCCGCGGAAGCGCAGAGCGTCAGTACGGAAATCAGCCTATTTCGGTTCACGTCGGTGCAGTTAGTGAAAACCCATGTTAGTAAACACGTTCACATCAGTTTGTGTATCTTTACGCAAGTGCATCAAAATTTTGGACAAAATTATTATTGGATCACCCAGCCACTACGACTACTCTCCTGGCGCTCTTGTATGGACGACGGGCTTCCTCGTTCACTTCAATCGATATCCACTCGAGATCTCATGGATCAAGCAGCTAAACAGTAAGTCGGCCTGCCATTCTATTCGATTATCCATCCCCTCGTATAAAACCACACACACACACACACACACACACACACACACACACACACACACACACATACAAACACACACACTTCTATAACTAAATTAAATAAACTCGACTATTTTTACCATACACAAATCGACTGTATACATTGACAATGATAAGTCTTTATTTTTATATATTTATATAAATATATGTATATATATATATATTCTATATAAACTTAAATTTCCTTAAATAAATGTAAGTCATTTATATTATAAATGAAGATTGCTAGCTTCCATTTATTTTGAATCACCACTCGCATTCCTTTTCCTCTAACATTTGAAATCGCACGAGGTCCAGTCAAAAGGATTAAATTCCTTGATTCAAAAGATAGGACCGACGTTCATACTGTCCATCGGAACAGGTGTCATAGCATCCCTTCGAGACGTTGACATATTCCGGGACCGAAAATATGCGTACGACTCATAGATGTTCGCCTGTATGCGTATACCTGTGAGATTGAGTCTAACCGTCGTTACATACCCTCTCCATTCTCCTTCATTGTCTCCTCGACCAAATTTCCAAGGGTTTGGGACGTAACACTTCAAACCATCCAAAAAGATAGGTATACAAATCTTAAGAAATCCTAAAGATCAAAGATCTCCACTCAGCTCCGCAGAAATATACAAAATACCTTGTTCCTGCGGGCAAATATACATTGGAGAAACCGGGAGAATGGTTAAACCTAAAATAATAAAAGAACACCAATATAATGTCAGACTAAAATACCATGCAGTCATCATTATCAGAACACAATATCATTATTAGAACACAACATCGAAACAGAATATCAAATATTGTTTGACAACATGACCATAGTAGCCGACATCACATCATATTTTCTAAGAAAGTATAGAGAAGCCATAAAGATACAAAAACACCCTAACAATCTAAATAGAGATAATGATTGCAACATAAATAAAATATGGAAAACCATTCTCCCAGTTATCGAAGACCGATCAATTTCCTCCACCTCTCCTCCTTCCACCCACAATTCTCTTCTTTCCCCCCACTATTTCAAGTAGCGTAACATAAAAGGAAGCCCAGAAAAATAGCTTAGTATCAGGCTAAATAAGTTTTCGAAAAACTTATTTTTATGTATTCAAAAAAGAAAAAATGTTCATGTGTGATTATGGAGATTCCATACATGATCATGCAAGGATTTTGACCTGACATGATTGTACATGATCAAGTATGATCATATATGGTTGTACACGATAAGTGCGAGCATACATGGTCATGCACGATCGTATACGATCATATACGGTTGGATATATGGTCATGTATGATTAAGTTTAATCATGTACACTGAAAAAAATCTATGTACTTTTATATGGAAATTACGTGTTTACGACCAAAAAATTGTCTAATTATGAAATTTTTTTTTAAATTATAATTAAATTACTTATAGATGTAATTTTCCAATCAATCATGAAGTAAACAAGTAAGTTTAATGTATAGAAACACATGGATTTTTTCCACTGTATGATAATGTCAGATCAAATTCATGTATAATCATGTATGGAATCTTCATGTTGTTATATATAATCATGCATATTCCATATATTTTTATATAAATTATATGTAGGTCGTTACCTCCGTAAAATAAGCGTGAAACCAATTTGATAGAGAAGGGGGAACGACGCGGTAACTAAACTATTGTTATATATCATCTTTCTTTCTATTCCATGCTACATCATATCTTTCTAACACACCAATGGTACTTTGTATATGGCAGGTAAATATGACGTACCGATTTCATTCGACCCGTCACAAATAGCATGTTAGCGATGTAAGTATTTATATAAAAATCTGTGGCATAACCATATAAGATCATGTATGATTGCATGCATAGTTGTGTTCGGAGTTCGGCGCGTGTCTTTGACCGGTACGGACGTGTCTGCGTTTAGTGTCGCGTCGTGTGTTGTATCATCCGCTCTTTTCAGAGCGATCTGTGTCTTTTGAGTCATTAATTGACTCGCATTCTCATTTATCTCCTTTCTATTTGCGCCTAACTCTCCTTGCCCATACTTTTAGCGGTATTTTGGGAGACTATGAGTGTGCCTCCCATGGGAGGCGGGCCGGGGGATCCCAGTGGGTCTCCTTCTCCCCCTCCCCTGGTTTCTGCAAACGACGTCACCCTCACTAATGTTTCGGTCGAACATTTTGATACCTTCGCTAAAGAAATACTTGCTAGGGCAACGAACGATACGTGTGAGCAGATGGACGTTACAATTGACCTCGCTGCCAATGAGAGCTTGGTGCTCGAGCGCGAACACGAATATTGGCCAAACGCCATAATGGACCGGGCCTGAGCCCGGACAAAACTACTTTTGTCTCTGTCTCTGTCCCTTTATCTAACAGTTCGGCACGTGCTCAACAAGCTTCTCACAACCTCTCTGACAACAGGTATGGTCCGACGGATCGCGCACCTTTTATTGTCCACATGCAGGTGAGCAACGATTGCATAACCGAGAGCGCGTTCGAAGTTTTAATGAAGAGAAAAGTCGCTAAAGTTGTGCACTCGGACATAGTATCTATGAAAAAGGTCTCGCGTGGCAAAATTTCGGTTGAAATGCGCACTTATCAACCAAGAAGCACGAAGCAGCCAATAACCTTGTGACTAACCCTGACCTATCAAGGCAGGATACTCAATCTTTATTCCTACATTTAATGCGTTCAGGTATAATAAGAGGCGTTCCGACTTCTGTAACGGATCAAGAACTTAAATTAAATCTTAAATCTTCTTGTCATGTAATCGAGATTAAAAGACTTAACAGGCGCGTTGTTAAGGAAAGCGGTGTCGAATACACCCCTTCCACTTCAGTTAACTTTAAATTTGCTGGGCAGATTCTTCCCAGGCAAGTATTTCTTTTCTATTATTCTCACGAAGTCCTATCTTTTATCCCTAGAGTTAAAACATGCTTTTCTTGCTTCAGAGTTGACCACATTCGGAAGTTTTGTAAGAGTCGTCTGAGATGCAGGCTGTGTGATAAGAATGCTACAAAGAAGACGAGACGTATGAAAGGCAAAACCTCCCCCCCAAATGTATCAATTGTTCTGGAGATTATATCACCACGTCGACAAATTGCCCTTTCTTTATTAAACAGAAAAAAGTACAGACGATCGCAGCCACCAAAAATATCTCTCTTGCGGATGCTAGGAATAGGTTATGGTCTGCGGACTCTCGATCTACCTTTAAATCCAGTACTGACTTGGGTAGTACGCGTAGCGTTCACTTTGCAGATGATGATTATCATAATTTCCCTTTACTTCCACCAAAGAACAGTAGCACCCCTCATTCGTTCGCCAATTATAATAAGTTTTCCCCTCTAGAAAATGCAGACATCTCTAGATTACTATACGCCAAAGCCTCTGCTAAAAGTTCTACTCCTCGCACTTCATCCGAACATCCTCAGTCCCTACGTCAGAGAGCAGATGTCCCGATCACAATCCCCTCTCCCATCTTCGTCGCGAAATAACTATAAACTCGCACAGGACCTCCCCGATATCCAAGTCATTCTCTCTCATAATACTAATAATACTATTATAATAATAACTCTAAGTCATTGGAAGAAGCCAGGAGGGAATATCTGATATCTCTGAACGGCAGATCTCCCAATATCGAGACGGCGTCCTTCTTAATCATGATCGAGCTAATCATCCACGAGATAACTATCATTACGAACATGATGCCCTTCCTGCCGGACACATAGATGTGGCCATGTTCTTTGTGCTCTTTAAACAATTTTTAAACCATATAAGCTCATATATAGAACCGCACCCCCCTCGCTTCTACAGCCGATTGACTATGACGACCCGCGCACTTATTATGATAATCATCAAGCTGACCCTTCCGCTTTTCTAACGATTGCGCTTACAATTATTACTAATTTTTCTGTTACTTTGTTTTAAATCACCTTCCACTTTCATAACCCAATTTCACTTATGTCTCCTAACAAGCCTGTTTCTATCACCAATTGGAATTGTAGAGGTTTACGGGGGAAGCTTCCGGAAATTTAGACTAATGATTACATATACGATCTCTGGTGTCTCCAAGAGACTATGGTCACCAAAAATACTTACTTACACTCTAACATCTTTAATTTTGTTAAAGGTGACATCTACCGCCCCGGCCAACGCAGGGTAGCTATTGCTATTAAAAAATCTCTCCGTTTCGATTTTCTTGGCCTTACTCATCTTGGCCATCATTCAATCGAGCTCATCGGTATCAAGCTTTACACTCAAGACCTCTCCTTTATCATTATTAACATATACAGACATCCGTCGTCACGAACCCCTCCTACGGTTATTGAGGGCCTGCTTGATTATGTTGCGAATCAATCCCATGCTATCCTCCTAGGCGATTTCAACTTGCATAACGTAGCTTGGGACTGTTCGATTACTGATTCTCTTGACAGATGTCTTTTAAACTTCCTCGAAGATCGTAATCTTATTATCTGCAACGATCATAAACCTACCCTTTTGACCCCTCCCGACTCACAAATATCAGTCATCGATCTTATTGTCGTAACGCCTCCTGTCCTGACTTTTAGTAACTGTTATACAGAACTCGACTCCATTTCTAGTGATCACTTTCCTGTTGTTATTAACCTGAATATTCTCCCTTGCCTAAGAATTACATTTAAGTATAAAATTAAACTTAATTCTCTTCAAATGAAGGTCTTTATTCACAAGTTAACTTGTATTGACTTTACCTCTATTTTAGTAATCATAGACGATGCTACCTCTCAGTATGATAGTTTTGTAAAAGAGCTCAAAGGCACTTTAAACTCTCTGTTCCCTCCTGGATCACGTACTCCGAAATCAAAACCGATGGTTGAGAAACGTCTCCCCCCCCCCCTTGGTGGACCGAAGAATGTCAGGCCGCAGTTGACGCCAGACGCAAAGAGACTCTGGAACCGCCAGTCAAGTTCAGAAAACTATAACGCTTATAAGCGCACTGCTTCGGTATGTAGATACATCCTCAAAAGAACCAAGAGAAGGAAATGGAAGGAACTATGCAACAGTTTTAACGCTCCGTCTGCTAAAATTTGAAGGTTCACGACAGAGTGAGACAGAGCAAAAACAAGAAAGGATAGAAACTCCGATTGTAATCGGTGAGACTCCGCACGCCGAGCTGGGCTCGTCGGACGAAACAGCCAGTCTATCCTTCAGAGTCTCTCTCTCTCTCTCTCTCTCTCTCTCTCTCTCTCCCTCTCTCTCTCTCTCTCTCTATGGTCGCTTGTTTCTAGCGACCGAAAATGCTTTCTGGGAAATTTCGGCTGCTCCATGTGTATAATTAAGAGGAGAAGAAATATTATAGATAACATATAAGTTTTAATAAATTATGCTAATCCTATATCTCTCCAATTTACGTATAATAGCAAAAATAATTTCAAAACACGATAATTTACGAGATATTGATATTTCCATAATTTTCCATGAGCGTTATATACCACGAAATCCATAGAAATGATTTGCAAGACCTCGGCGTGGTCTCACGCGTAAGATGCGAGATCTGAATGTTAGAGATCTCATGATCAATTCCTTTTTTCTTTTTTCATAATTTTTTTTTAAATAAGTGACATTGTTAATGTGAACATATATTACAGGCTAAATATATTTTTATTTAATTATTGAAATTATATGTGTATTTCTAAAAGTTTTAAATCGACAATTGTAGCAAAAAATAATTGACGTAGTATGCGTAATCGAATAGATAGAAAATCAGTATTTTTATATGTAAAGATATAATATATGTGAAATCTGTTTACCTTTAGAAAAAATCCAAAAAACAATCATGTTTCTGTAATAATGTTACGTCGATCAGTATTTTCTGTGAAATGTTTTTTTTATAACTATCATCCGAAAATTCTGATAATCAAATCACAAAAGTGTGATGATTAATATAATTATAAGGATGTCAATATAATTTTATAATTAACAAATCAAAAAGCCTTTATATGTGCCTTCATATGCAATATAAAGTTTTATATACAAACAATTTTTTATTTGTTTATTGAAATGATTGACAGTATTCTTCCTATAGTTATTGGAATACATATTAAATTTTGGATTGATTTTTGAAGCGTCGCCTTCTTTCCCCCCGCCGCTCAATGCTCGACGGCTGAGCCGCACCAGATCGCGCGAATGTATATCTCAGGAGCGTTGCACTAAGAAATATGTTGCGACCGTACCTTCCAGCAAATTATCAATCCTTTACTTTCCTTAGTCTTCTGTGATGTCTTCTTTATTCAACATGTCTTCTTTATTCACATGTTGAATAAAGAAGACATCACGGAGTTATTGGAGTTAAGTCATTCCAGTTTAAAATTACGCAGCTCGTTCTGTATCGACTCTTATTAGTCTTAAATTGATATTATCAGTATTCTATATTAAAAGATATTACATTTTGTGGCACATAAGCGTGATCAGTAGTTCTTTGAAAGAAAACCGAATGTATAAAAATAATAAAGTAATATTTTAAAAGTATATATTCAGTAAAATGTATTTACTTATTAATATGTTCAATCATTAATATTAAGAAAATAACAATTATGTAGGAAGGAAAATATTTTTATGATAATTTTCATGCTAAAATGTCATGATAATTTTCATGTTGGAAGGTATGATAGCAGCATGTTTCTTATACTATGACGCTCCTGAGATGCACGTCCGCGCGCGATCCAACAGTTCAATCGTCAATTGTTGAGCGGTTGTAAAGGAAAAATAGGTAGTACTTCAGAAATTGACTCGAAATGTGTAACTAGTTCTGAGCACACTGAAGTACACATATAATTTCTATAATTTTATAAAAATATATTTGGAGTAATATGTTCATTAACGATATTTGTTTAAAAAAAAAATTATGAAAAAAAGGAAAAAGCAGGATTGAACATAGGATCCTCAACATTCTGATCTCGCGCCTAACGCCCGAGACCACGTTGAGTTTTTGCGGACCGCCTCTATAAACATGGTACATACAATACACGGAAAATCGTAAACTATATCTCGTTAATTATCACGTTTTGAAATCATTTTTGCTATTATTAGGTCATTTAAAAAGTATCCGCTGTTTTTTGTTCAATTTTTGAATGAAAAAACCGCGGATACTTTTTAAATGACCCAATATATATTAGGTGTTGTAAAAAGAAATCCATTATTTTTCCAATAGATGGCTTTAGTAATCTGTATCACGCGTAGACGAGATACAGATTACTAAAGCCATATATTGGAAACATAATGGATTTCTTTTTACTACACCTAATATTAATGAGAAATATGAGAGTATATGATTAACTCTTTCACTTATAATATCGTGTGAGATTCGTGGTAAAGAAATCGGGCCAAACATAAGTATCATTGATGAGAGCTGTGGTACGTCTATCGGGCCAAACATAAACAACACGTTCTAGGCTATTAATTATGGCACACGCCATCATAACTTAAATCGTAGGGCAAACGGTTAATATAATTTCATAAAAATTATGTATTATCTAGAATGTTTCTTTTCCCCTTATAATACACGCCAAGCGGCCGAGATCGCCGAGAAAATATTTTCGGTCACTAGAAACAAGCGATCACAGAGAGAAGGACAGAGACAGACTCATTGTTTTGCTATACGAGCCCAGTTCGGCGTGTCCGCGCGGAGACTTACCGATTACAATCGGAGCTTCTATCCGTTTTTGTTTTTTCTCTGTCTCGCTCTATCAAAATAATAGAAATTGAAAGAATTTTAAATCACAAACACGGTTGCCAGTTCTCCATTTTTTTTTTATAGACTTCGGTTTCTTGGACTAATATTCAATACTCCAACAGATGTGAAAATCTCCAATTTTTGTCGTCTGCTGGAGTATTAAATATTAGTCCAAGCAACCGAAGTCTGGCAAAAAAAAAACGGAGAACTGGCAACCGTGTTTGTGAATTAAAATTCTTTCATTTTCTTTTTATTAAATTATATTAATCATATATCTTTCTCATTAACGTATAATAACAAAAATGATTTCAAAACATAAACATTGATGAGATATACAATAGTTTACGACTTTCCGTGCGCTGTATGTATCGCGTTCGTCGAGGTGATCCGCAAGAACTCATCGTGGTCTCGGGCGTTGGGTGCAAGATCAGAATATTGAAGATCTTATGTTCGATCCTGCTTTTTCCTTTTTTCATAATTTTTTTTTTTAATAAATAACGTTTTTAATAAACTTATTACTCCAAATATATTTTTTATAACATTACAGAAATTATATATGTGTACTTCAATGTCTTCGAAATTAGTTGCGCATTTCGGGCCGATTTCTGAATGCTGCCTACTTTTCCTTCACAATCGTCGCTTGACGGCCGAGCCGCTCACGCGCGGATGTGCACCTCAAGAACGTTACAATATAAGGAACGGTATGCTGCGACCATACCTTCCAGCAAATTGTCATGAAAATATTTTCCTTTCTACATAATATTGTATCTTCTTAATAATGGTGATTGAACATCATAATAACTTAATGCATTTTACTGAACGTAATGTATTTTTAAAATATTACTTTATTATTTTTATGATACATTCAGTTTCAAAACTGAATCACATACGCTATTGATCACATTTTTGTGCCACAGAATGTAATACAGAATTTTACTTTACCGCGTCATATATTTGGTCATCTATTTGTATTTTTTTTTTTTAGTGGAATAAACCTGGAGAATGCACTTAAATGACATATCAATAATAGAACTTCAAAGATAATAAAGAGTTTTTACAATATTGTGGATTTAGATACGGTGAACGCCTTTTCTTAATTAGTCGCTAAGGAGAAGATAATATGATCATGATATGATTATGTATCTTTTTTCTTAGAGTGAAAAATAAAAATTTTTTGTATGTATGTGTATATATATATATATATATATATATATATATGCATACATATATCGTTTTGCGTGACGCTGTATGTGTCAGAAAACAATGGCGTTATACGAATCAATCAGCTGTAATCAGTATACCAGCGTTCACAGTATCGTTGCCGCGCTACAGAACTGTCAGTGTAGTGTAGTAGTGTTCTACACACAACCATATGTATGTGTGTGTGTGTGTGTGTGTGTGTGTGTGTGTGTGTGTGTGTGTGTGTGTGTGCGTGCGCGTATGTGTGTGTGTGTGTATATTTATATAGTGTTTTGTGTCCACAAAATAGAAAAAATATAGTAGCAGAATATTGTCTACCTTTAGTATTGTCTACCTTTGATAGAGCAGAATATTGTCTACCTTTGGTAAGAGAAGGTTATGGGTGCTTTCTAATAAGCGACTCAGTACAATACAGTATCTCATCCTTGTATTGGCGAACAAGATTGTAATGATGCACCGTGTCACACTGTGTCTCTTGTTGGAAGGCACTCTAGAAGGTCAAAATTGCTTATTGTGATGTGTGTTTCTTGTTGGAAGACACTCTATAAAGCCAGCATGGGAAATATTAGCATCTTTATGTCATTCGTGAAAATATCACTTTTATTTATCATACAAGTGATATAGTTAAATGTTATAACAATAAATTGCGCCTTTATCTAATTATGATCCAATGTCAGAGGCGTTCATCGTGGGCTGACTATTTTTAATTTACTGCCAGAGGTGTTAATTGTGAGCTGGCTAGCTATAATAAAATGCCACAGCTGCAAATCGTGCTTTGGCTAGTTATAGATAAATGTCAGAGGCGCTCATCGTGGACTGACTATTTTTAATTTATTGGCAGAGGCATTCAATTATCAAATTTGAAATACAATTACGGAATCAATTTGTAGAATTTTGTGTCTGCAATTAAAGAAATGTGAATAGATGCATTGTCATGATGGAATCAAAAAGCTGATTGCTTGACATGATGGAAACAAAGAAACTAATGAAGAAAAAAAAAGACTGAATATCAGTAAACAGCTTCTTTAAAACCTTACTTTTGTCTGAAACGTTTTTTCTAAAAACGTTATGTAATGGCCTTATAGCACAAGAATGGCCGTAATTCAATCATAGAAGAGAACGTGAATAGGTCAACGTATTATATTTTGGCTACTATGCAAGTATAATTCACATTCCTTTACGATTATAGTTATAGTCATCTTTATGTTCAGCTCTTAAATCCGGGGTCTTTTTGGACACCCTATATAATATATATGTTATACATATATATAAAACATACATTACACATCAATAGTCACATGCATAATTTTCGTACGATGCTGTATGTTTATGAAATGTATATAAGTATATCATATTCAAAGCAAAATGTTTTAGCAAATGTATACACTTATAGGTCAATGTGTACGTTGACTAATAGCAAGTTACAATAAGTATATTTTTACTAAATACACTCTGACTGTGACTTAGATATATCTTCGGATGTAACCATGTATTTGAAATATATGTATTATATATACGTGTAATGTAATAGCACTTTTTCCTTTATTCTCAATACCATTTTAACTTAGGATGTAACATGTATTGTCAGTACGTAAATACATTGCACATACATATGTAGCTATTCCATCTCTTTTTATTATGTTTAATGGGCCTTTTACAATTATAAGCCATAAATCAGCCATAAATAAGAAGTCAGAAAAATTGACTGTGATTGATCAATTTTTAGCTTCTGACTTCTGATTTATAACTAATGGGTTATTGTAGAAAGCCCATAAAAGAGAGATAGAAGTTACTCATACTTAGTTTTTCATGCAGATATAATATAGACACATTAGTGAATATTAGAATTATATTTTATATGCATTATGATGTATTCACATTACAAAACATAAAATATATTTCTAATTCATATTCACATACGTGTAACTACTTCATTTCTTTTTGTTACGTGTAACAAAAAGAGTAATAAGAAATGCGAACCATATTACATTAGATATTAAGGATCATCTGTCCTTTTTAACGCAACATGGTTTCAAAATTAATCTTATTTGGACTCCTGGTCATAAAGGAATAATCGGTAACGAAACTGCAGATCACCTTGCCAATGAGGCCGCCCTTAGTGGACATCGGTCTAAATTTAAAATACCATTTCAAGACTTTTTTATGATCTCCAAGCAATCTCTCAACACTAAATTTCAAGCGCACTTAGATCACTGCGCAACATTTAAAGGGTAGCTATATGATGATTTTCATAGAAGTAACTCAGCTAAGTCTTGGTTCTATTATAAGAATCTTAAAAGAGAGGAGATCGTCACCATCTTCAGTATTAGATCTAATCATTATAATCTAGTATACAGCCTGCATCATTGACAAATTGCACATTGACAAAAATATTGTGAATTCGCCTGTCATGTCCCTGTGATGATCCAAATCAGGACATTAATCATATTCTCTTTTATTGCAAACTTTGTATTCATAAATCAAATAAATTTCGTGATTACCTGAAAAAACACTTCCCGTTTCATCTCCTTAATATTCATTGTATGATTAACAATGAATCCCTCCTCTACCTTGTGTCGTTTAATTACTGCATATCTCAAATTTTTAAACCTCAGTATCTGATTTTCATGAACATGTTTTTTGTTTTAAGGGAGGGGCGGAAACTTTACTTTTTTCTTCTCTCCTCCCAGGCGGCGTCTCCGCCTGGTTACTTGTTTCAGCTACTAGGTTCACCCTGGTCGGAATTGCTGCTTCTCCGCAGCAAGGGCCAATTAACATCGAACAAGAAGAAGTTGTGTTCAAATTAATGCAGATTTATTCATGTTATATAACCACATTTATATAGGGTGTTTTAGAGCGACCGGGTTAATTTCTTGAAAAATATGCATTTTCGTGAAAAATATTTCAAACAAAATTTTGTCGACTTCGAGGGAAACATAAGAGAGTACCATTGATTTGACCTTGGGCAGGGTTGTTAAGGTTAAGGTCACAGGGAATGGTCACATTGAATTTTTCAAATGGAACTCTCCATTTTTCATTACATATTCTTGTAGCTTACCTCGAGAGCTTTACAAAACACTACAATAAAATATTTTTTTATTAAGTTTATTGCGAGTTATAAGGCTTAAAAATTACAGTACCGTCGGCATTAGCATTATGCATTACCTAGAACATGATCCTGAACAACATTTAAGAAGTTTTAGCCGTCGGTCGGACACCTTGCGTGTAACTTTCAAATTATTACTCGAAAAGTACTTCATGAAAAAATATTTTATTATAGTGTACCTTAATAATGCCGCTCAAAGTTAAACCAATGATACTTTCTTATGTTTCCCTCGAAGTCAATAAACTTTTGTTCGAAACATTTTTCACGAAAAATGCATATTTTTCAAGAAAATGTATATTTTTCAAGAAATTAGCCTAGTACGGTCGCTCTGGAACACTGTACATATTTGCAAAAATCTATCAATTAATTCATATATGAACAATCAATATATCAATATACCTATGCAGTTTCGTTGTGCGCACAATTGAATCTGCACAAATGTGTAGATATATTGCATTTTATCTAAAATTTACATATTATTATAATATAGGTGCTTGAATTAATTCTCGCTGTTTTTTGCCACAAAAACTCATATTTATTTCATTAAAAAATTAATTCTGATATTGTCCATCGATAGCTATAACTTTTTCCCACTTTTCGAGTAACAAATGGATTCCGCGATAAAAAAATTCAGGTTCTTCCGAGACAATCTAGTCATCGAGTTATTTTTTGATATCTTTGAAATAACTGAAGTGCTACTCAGAAAGATCATGCTGCATCGACCGAAACAAGTGATGATCTGAAGGAACAACGTCTGGTGAATAAGGCGGATGGGATAAGACATCCCATCCAAGTGCCTCCAAGATTTCCTCCACTGATTCTGTAACATGTCTAGCATTGCCATGAAGAATAACTTTGTCATGTCCTTTGGCGTATTGCAGGTGTTTTTCATTGAGTGTTCGATTCAAATTGAGTAATTGATGTCGGTAGCGTTGATGATTTGATTCGGTTGCAGCAGCTCATAGTACATACCGACTTGATCCCATCAAATGCATAGTATGATTTTCTTTCCATGAATATCCTATTTTGGCGTTGATGTTGATGATTCGCCGGGACGCATTCATGATTTCTTGCGCTTAAGATTATCATAACGAATGTCCATTTTTTCATCGCTAGTCACAATTCGATGTAAAACCGACTTCTGTTTTTGTCTTTGAAGCAGCAATTCACAAATAGAAAACGTTTCGCAATGTCTTTTTCTCTCAATTCATGTGGGACCTAATTTCCTTAGCTTCTGGAGCATTCCCATTGCTTTTAAACGTTTGCTAACGATTGACTCATTGACATTTAATGTTTCCGACAATTCTTTAAGCATCTGACATGAATCTT
This sequence comes from Acromyrmex echinatior, assembly GCF_024713525.1. Classification (NCBI taxonomy): domain Eukaryota; kingdom Metazoa; phylum Arthropoda; class Insecta; order Hymenoptera; family Formicidae; genus Acromyrmex; species Acromyrmex echinatior. The sequence goes on along the minus strand of NC_141857.1, from coordinate 13,290,054 downwards.
CTTGAAGTAATGCCTCCAATTCTCCATCTTCCAATTTTTTCGTCTAACCAGGGCGCTCTTTGTCATTCACGTCAAAATCGTTATTTTTGAATTTTCTAAATCAATCTCTGCAAGTTGTTTTATAATAGATAGAGTATGTTCCCTATAAACAAACCTCTAGCAAACGACTTTCAGCAGCAGATTTTTTGAGATTAAAACAGAAAGTAATGCTTCTCGCAAATTCTCGCTCTTTTTTTTATACGAAACCCGACATTTTTTCGATAAAAAATTGTGTTCTTTGCATCTGATCAAATGTTACATACTGATTATTAAAGCTGACAGTATTTTCATATATATCAGCAGTCACTTTCAGCCATGTTGAAATAGCACAAATACTGACTTATCTCAACAGCGAGAATTAATTCAAGTACCTAATACATTGTGTACGCATTTTATACTAAATATTTTATTATTATAATATAAATTTTTTTATAAAATGTAAATCCATATTTGTGCAGATTCAATTATGCGCAGGACAAAACTGTATATTGATAGATTTGTGCAAATAGTATCTAATATAATATATGTACTGCGACCGCGCTCATGAGCGTGGTACAACTTCGTCATGCGATCGCGATTAATATTCTTTAGATGTTTCAGAAAACGAGCAATGTAGCAATAAAATATGTAGAATTTGTAACAATAGAATGATAACCAATATATTCTCTTAACCGTATACAATTTTCCGTACACACTAGCTAACAACTTAATGGTGAAATGCGATACAAAGCGTTACTAGGGCGCTGTTATTCCTCTGAATTACATTCTCGAATGCGATATTAAGTGAAGATTTCTTTTTCAACGGTACTAGTTCCATGAAAAATGGAAAGTAATTCTGCGACCAATTGATACAGTAGTTAAAGAAATTAATTCTAATACGATGATCACAGTGGTAGTGTGTGTCGATCATATTTAACGTGTAAACAAAATTCGATCTCGAACTCAACCGCGAGAACAATGAGAACCGTTATGACGGAAAATCTACAGAATTTTAAAACATGTGAGAATACTACACCAAATCTAACAAAATCTCGACGCGATACAAAAATGTGATGCAACAATATGTTACAGAGTGAGTGGCCGCGGCGGGCGTGTAATACAATTGATTCGAAATTAGCGAAATTAATATGATATTGGGCACAGAATGGCATGTGATCACGCACTGCGTGCTCGCATACGCGATGAAATTACTCACAAAATACAAGATTAAACGAGATTAGACTCGACATTATAATCATGGATACGTACGATCCTTCCGATATAGAAACTGGCTTTCTACAAGGTATAATATAAACCACTAAGGGAATTAGTAGGAATTAACGAACCTTAGTTATTAGTGAGCATTATAATAGATATTAATGTATTACTAGGCATTAATTAACATTATTATCATTTTTTAAAAATTGTTTAGTATTAATTATTTTATAATATTATATATTTATTATATGTTTTCAATCAATTATTTATACAGATTTGGGGCATTACTAGGGAATTCCTTTATCACTCGAGTCGAATATGTAGCATTATTCGCAATGTTTCATGTCTTTAAGTTAAACTATTATAATACATCAGTTTAGTTACTGTAGCAAGAATCCGTAAAATTAGATTTATTCGACATGTTTTTACATGAAACGAAAGGATCTGGTAGAAAAAAGCGTTGCTCTGTCCCGCGAAATAATGATATTGTTAAAATTTCGACTGAGATATTGTTAAAATTGACCACTATTTAGGTTAAGAAATCTGTCATAGTCACGCAACACAGGGAATTACCATAGTATATATATATATATATATATATATATATATATATATATATACAATAGCGCAACTCTTCTGATTTCGGCTAAAATGGAGTGCGTATGCGTAAAATAAGTAAGTTGCTTCGTCTTATTTCCTCCTTTTTTATTGCTCTCTCTCTCTCTCTCTCTCTCTCTCTCTCTCTCTTTCTCTCTCTCTCTCTCTCTCTCTCTCTCTCTCTATTTAAATGACCGTTTCAATGTTTCATTTAAAAAGTTGAGAGTAGAAATTTGGAGGGAAATATAACGTGATATAACGTACATTGTTCATTTGATGAAGTGTTGTGTGAGAAATCTCGAGAGACAAATCTAATTCTTGTGAAAAAATGATAAAGTGAAAAAGTGAAATGAAAAAGTGAACGAAAATTGAGCAAAAAAGAAAACTGAGCAAGAAAGATTTGTTTTTGAGAAAATAGTTAACTTATATAATTATATAGGTTAGCAATTCTCTTAGAAGAGCACTTTGATCTTAGCTCTGTTTTAGGTGCTGTGTATAACTCCAAAAAAATTGTAAAAAAAAAACAAAATAAAATGAATAAAGGAAAAAACATATGATGTACAGTACCACAAAAAAATTTAATTTAGGAAAATATTATTATTTTTTCCAATTTCCAAAGGGAGAAGAGATGTTGTTTTCATTTTTATCAAATCAATTTTGAATTTTATGTACATTTTTATTGATAAATTATTATAATTTGTACATTGTTGCAATGAGTATGAGTATCCAGAAGGCTGGACTTAGAACCAAAAGACCAAAATATGCATATCAGAATTGTTGGTATTGTGCTATTTGCATTTCGGAGATAAATGGTATAAAATAAATAAAATGATAGCTCATCTTTATCCAGATGCAATACCGACAATATTTTTTGAATCAGAATGTGGGAAGTAAGTTTTTACTTAAATTTAATTTATTTTTTGAACGCAAAGTCTGTTTTATATAACAGGAATATAAAAAGATATGTAGTTAATTTAAAAAATAATTTAAAAGTAATTTATATCTATGTAATCACTTTAATAAGTGATAATGAACAAAATAATATTTCATTTTTCATTTACTATTACAAATAATTTATGAAATTAGGAAATAATAACTACCTATGTTATATTCAAATACTTTTTATTTATGTACTTGTGTTTACACACACACACACACACACACACACACACACACACACACACACACACATATACACACACAAGTGTTTCAGAAATAGTTGACCAAACTTTAAGAGCAGATTCTACTCATTGTAAGAATGAAAAAAGTCATATAAACATGGGTTCGGAAATATAATAGAATAGTAGGGATTCTAACTTACTGTGTGTTAGTACGTATACGTATACGATGTGTGCGTGCGTGCGTGCGTGCGTGCGTGCGTGCGTGCGTGTTTGTGTGTGTGTGTGTGTGTGTGTGTGAGAGAGTTAGAAAGGGGGAAGTGCCTTACAGATGTTGAGAAGGGAAAGCGCGTCACCGGGGTCCATGGTAGAGGGAAGGATTTTCCTTCTCTCGGCTCACCAGTTGCGTTCTCTCTTTAACCTATTGTCCTCTCTCTCTTACCCCTTGTAGGATACAGTTTTCTCTCTTCCATCCGTTGCAGTTCTATACTTATTATTTAGATTTTTTCTTCCTCCCGTTGCGCTTTCTTTTCTTTTTCACACGCGATTTTATTAAATAAATATTTGTTTTTTACAATTTTTTAAATAATATAACTCAGTAATAATTTTAATTTATCAACTGATAATATGTTTAGTAATTGTTTGAGATCATTAATTCGTAAAAAAGTAATAATTCTTTTGTTTAATTAACATTAATTGTTGTTGGATACGTATGTATCGTTATACGTATATATAAAATGAGTCTGTACTGAACTCATCTCTAGCACGATCTTAATTCTCAGTAGAGCTACTAATCTGTCGTTTTTTTTGTAAATTAATTCATTATACACACACACACACACACACACACACAACAACGGCAACGGACCTTCGAAGATCGAATACGATTCAATCACGCGCGCGAGCGCATCGCTCCGACGAACACGTCAGGCGCGGATTTTCTGTCGCACATGACTGTTATGTCAAAAGTCGATAGAAAAAAATCCGAGGCGCCAATCAATCTTATACAACAAATGTCACGTAAAAATCATTGTGGCAAATTTTATTGGACTTTATCACGAGAAGATCCCGAGCCACGAAGGCAATATATGCGCCAATCGTCGCCGTTCTCTCTCTCTCTCTTTTAGTGTTCAGAGTCTCGCTATTGTATCGCGTAGAAAACCGCCGTGAAAAAACCGCCACGTAGAACCGCTACAAGGAAGATTTCTTCGAGAATCGCCGAGAAATTGCCGCGATTTCCTATTGCTACTGAGGAAGAATTCGAAAAAGGATTGTGTGTAATACTTTGCGATAATTTTCAATTTGTGCTAATTTGTTGTAAGAAATAAAGTAAATCTTTTGTTAAACTACAAAGAAACGTAGTTCTTCTCACTTTTGTGTTATATTAGTCGGGAATTGTCTTCTTGCTTCATTCTTTCGCTCGGTGCATTCGCGCACATTTTCTGGTCCTTCGAGTCGGATACTCGCCGGCAACCGCAATGTCGGGTGCGTCGCGTTCTGTTTGTTAATGCTGATAAAGAAGAGTGAAGTGAGTGAGTGATGAGTGAGGATCTGCAAACTTTACTGATGGCTCAGAGTGACATTCACGGTCGCATGGCTCGGTCAGTGTCGAATCTGAAAAAGCTCGAACGCAGCGAGCATTACGCTGCACGCTGCCGAGACTCGCATCGTTCTTCTAGATCGATTGTGATCGAAATTTGAGGCTCAGCATGAGCTCATCCGAGCTCACCTCAAAGAGGCATTCGACGAGAGTACAACTCGACCGGATTTGCTGATTCAGCTGAGATAACGTACGTTGGTAACGAAGTCTCCTCAACGACTACGTCCAGAAATTCAAGGCGAAGGAACCGAGTTCAGCCTCCAAATCAGAAGGTGGTAATGAACCTTCTGGAAAAACGTCTTTGCCTCACCTAAAGATTCGTTCCTTCTTTGGCACATTCGAAGACTAACCTATATTCCGAGACATCTTCCAATCTATTATTGATAATTCGTCAATCTCAGTGGAGAAATTCACTACTTGAAATCTTGCCTGGAGGGTCCTGCTGAGAAACTGATTCGACCTTTAGTAGTGGCCGGAGACTATCCACGCGTATGGGCTCTGCTGAGCAAGCATTATGAGAATAAGAGGGAGTTATCGCGCTTCAACTTTTCCACGTTTACTGCCATGGTGAAAATGAAGAGCGATACCGCCGAGGAGCTCAACCGCATCTACCACGCCGTGACCAGTGTGGTCAACGGTCAGGAGAGTATCGACTTATCGGCTCGCATGGCTTCGACCTGCTTAACCACATCGTCATCGAGCTCTTCGATCTGAGAACTCGTCTGGAATGGGAGTCAAGAATGCCAACTCATGAGGCGCTGATGGATTTCATAACTAAAAGGGCACTTACATTCAACGCCGCCAAACCAAAATCCCTTAAGATTCAAGGGAACCCGCCGCGATCTGCAAAGTCGCATCACGTCAAGAGACACACCGAATCTCCACAGTGCGTCCCGTGCAAAGACAAGCACCACGTGATGGTGTGCGAAAAGTTCAAGGAAAAATCCGCTTGACCACAAGGCCGTTGCCAAAACTCATAGACTGTGCTTCAACTGCCTCGGCTCTCATCTAATCGCGAAGTGCCAGTCTACGAGGACGTGTATGACGTGCAAATCTCGTCACCACTCGATGTTGCACGACGCTTACGTTTCACCAAAACCCCAAGAGGTCAGCTCACTGTCGGCGATGCGCTGCGACGACCATCACAAGACGATTCTGCTCGCAACTGCGCGAGTTTCCATCGCTGATCGTCATGGCAACCGGCACATCACGCATGCGCTTGCTCATCGATCAAGATTTGAAAGTTTCCTTGATTTCGGAGGCATTGGTCCAGCGCCACGATCTCGATCCGTAGTCGAGATCATTGGCATCAACTGCAAAAGCTCCGGGTCTAGCAGAGGAAAGGTGACTCACGTAGCCTTGTTAACCACGGAGACCAAGTTTACTGCCAGAGTCTTCATTCCATCACGTCTGTCGCTGTACCAAAGCGCTAACGCAAAGACCAAGACGGAGTGGCCGTACTTGAAGGGGCTCCAACTATCTGATCCGGATTACTTGGCAAACGATTCCATTGAGCTACTATTTGGAGCGGAAGTATGCTCAATCATTCTCCAAAATGATTTTCGCAAAAGAGGCCTCTAAGCATCTATCGCTCAGAAAATTCTGTTCGGCTGGATCCTGTTCAGGAGGCTGCGACCAGGTAACCAATTCGACGAAGCGCCGCTCGCTTCAGTGCACCGCTGATCATGAGCTAGCCGAGCTCATGCACCGCTTTTGGGAGCAGAAGAGAGAAACGCCCACTCCCGCCGCTCTCACGCTAAAGGAACAGCAGTGCGAAGACATTTTTGCACTGCAGCATCAACGTACTGCCGAAGGACGATACATGGTACGACTATCTTTCGCATCTCCATCGACGATGCTAGCTGAAACTCGAAAACCCGTTGAACGACTCTTGACCATCATGGAGCGATGCTGTGAGCGAGACTCACGATTCGGAAATTTCTACCGCGCCTTCCTGAAGGAACAAGGACTTGAATCATATGGAATTGGCGCGAGAACCTCCGAATTCCAGTGAGGATAGATGCTTCCTCATCACGGCGTGGTCCGAGAATCCAGCTACTACTAAGCTCAGGGTCGTCTTCAACGGATCGCAGCGTACAAGGTCCGGTGAGTCACTTAATACTCATCTTCTGATCGGTGTCAACCTGCTGTCATCCCTCGCGAACGTATTTCTGCGGTGGCGGTGGCATCATTACGCGCTGGTAACTGACATCGAGAAGATCGCCAAATTCTCGTTAATCCAGAAGATCAAAAATATCAATGTATTCTCTGGCGACACAACGTTAACAAACCGATACGCGAATATACTCTAAAAAGAATCACTTACGGTCTCGCGTGCACACCATTTCTCGCCATTCGCGCTCTTCGTCAACTGGCCGACGACGAAGGAGCTCATTATCCGCGAGGCGCAGATGCGTTACGACACGACTGCTATGTCGACGACATCGTAAGCGGAGCAAAGCCGACGCTATACAAATCGAGCTCCGCAACCTCTGCATGGCAGGCGGGTTTTCTCTGCGAAAATGGGCCGCCAACTGCCATGAGCTTCTCCGCGATATCCCGTCCGAGCACGGCCTCACCAGAGACTCGCTAGCTTGGGAACAAGACAACCACTCAACTCTGGGATTGCGCTAGTATCCGACTAGTGACGAATTCGCCTTCTCTGTTCTTCCTCGCACTGTCGTTACTTTCACCAAGAGAAGCTTGCTGGCGGAAACTGCTCGACTCTTCGACCCGCTCGGATGGCAGGCTCCAGTAATAATTTTAGGTGAAAATCTTAATTCAATCTGCCTAGCTGCAACAGTTAGACTGGGACGCACCGTTGCCGTCGATCATCACTGTGAAGTGGAAGCGACTCTGGAAGGAACTTCTACTTCTCGAGAAGCTCAGAGTCGGCCGCTGACTCGGCACCGGCATACGAGCTCTCATCTCGAGCTACACGGTTTCGCAGACGCGTCCAAGAGAGATTACGCCGGTGTATCTCCGCATCACCTCAAACAATCAAATCAAGACTCGCTTACTAATGGCCAGAGGCAAGGTCGCACCGATTAAACTCGTATCTCTCTCGCGACTCGAACTCTGCGCCGCCGCCTTACTTTCAAGCATGCTCGTGCACACGCGCTCTGTGTTGAAACTAGCTACAACACTAGTAACTTTATGGTCAGACTCCAAAGTCACGCTCCATTGAATTCAGGGCCACGCCTCTCGCTGGAAAACATACGTGGCCAATCGAATATCTCGGATCCAGCAGCAACTTCCTAAGGCTCAATGACGCCATGTCCCAGGCAAGGATAATCTCGTCGACTGTGCCTCCCGAGGACTTACATCACGCGAACTCCTCGCTCATCCGTTGTGGACGGGTCCTACTGTGCGGGAATCTGATGGAATGGCCAAACAAAGACAAGGAACCCATCAAGGACATTCTGGAACAACGGGCCACTACACTCATCGCAGCCATCAGAAACAACCACGAGCCTGAAGAACTCCTCAAGTTCTCATCATTGCATCAACTTCTGAGAGTAACTTCCTGGTGCTTACGCTGGCGCCGCCGCCCAATCAAATCTGCAGACAAGGAGCACCACTGATCAACACTTCTCCCTGCTAAACTCGACACAACACTCCTGCAATGGAGTCGCACAGTGCAGCTGCTACATTATCCGGAGGAAATGACTGCAATTACGAATAAACGCTGTCTTCCAAGACTTAGTCACCTGCGAGCTCTCACATAGACAACCCTTACATAGACAATCATGGAATCCTGCGAGTCAGAAGACGCCTCAAGCACGCAGCACCTTCGACGAGCGGCATCCTCTCATCGTGCTTCCAAGGTCGTGGCTCACGCGCTTGCAGGTGGAAGCCTACCATCGTCGCACTCTTCATGGAGGGGTTCAGTTGATTCTGGGGATGCTTCGACTGGGGATGGTTCTGGATCCCACGAGGCCGAGCTGTGGCTGTACCAATGCGTGACGTGCACTCGGTGGAAAGCTGTCACTCCGCAACCTCCAATGGGAAACCTTCCTCCAGGAAGAGTGACTCATGCACATTTCTTAGAGTGGGCATCGACTACGCCGAGCCTATTTTCATCAGGACGAACAAAGGGCGTGGTCACTGCGCTCACAAAGCTTCATTGCTTTCGTTTGTTTCAGCTCCAAAGCAATTCGCCTTGAGACTGTTTCAGACTATACCACCGACGCTTTCCTGGCTGCCCTCCGCCGCTTCACATCGCCGAGGGCTTTGCTCGGACATCTATTCCGACTGCGGCACCAATTTTTCCGGCGCCGACAGACAACTGCGAGAGATGCTCCGAGCCTCCTCCTCAGAAGGACGATAAATCGCACACGTCGCCATATCAGAAGGAATACGATGGCACTTTAACCCCCCTTCTGCACCACACTTTGGTGGTCTCTGGGAGACGGCCGTGAAGTCAGTAAAGTGTCACTTGCGCAGAACCATTGATGAAACTAGATTCACTTTCGAGGAGATAAGTACCCTACTTGCACAAGTAGAGGCATGCATGAATTCTCAGCCCATGCATGCACTCTCAGACGACTCCGACGATCTCACGGCTCTGACACCGGGTCACCTTCTCATCGGGGTACCACTGCTGGCCATCCCCGAGCCATCATTGGCTGAAGAAAAGGAAAATTTAATGTCTAAGTGGTACCTCATCCAGAAGATGCGAAACCACTTTTGGCAGAGATTGTCATGCGAGTACTTGCATATTCTACCAGACCGAAATGGACCAAAGAAGCATTGTCACGCATCGGATCGCTGTGTCTCATCCGCTCCGAAATAGCACCGCCTAATAAGTGGCCATTGACACAGATTATGCAATTACATCCTGGAGACGACGGCGTGATGCGAGTGGTCACACTCAAAACGGCCTCATCAGAGTTGATTCGTCCGCTAATCAAATTGGTGTTATTGCCAGAAGATGGCAATGCGTTCACCTCGCACAAAAATGCGCCGAAAGAAAAGAGGAGCGGGGAGTAGTCGTTTTGCATGTCCGTAAATTGTTGTGCAATTTTATTTTCATTTTTTTGTATAACTCTCGTGTCTTTTTTGTGTAACTCTCGTTCACGGTTCAAGCTCTTCCACGGATGCGTTCATCGTATTTTGCCGCGTGTCTCCGTTTAAGCGTTCAATTGCGGTAATTTCAATTCGTTTGTCGCGTCGCAAGTATTAGGTGTTGGAATTAATTCGTAGCGTTTTTAAATGAAAGAATGTTATTTATTTCACATGAGCATTAAAAAATACATTAATGAAAGTACTTCCCATCACTTGTAAAACGCTACGAATTAATTCCAACACCTAATACTTAGTACGTGTGCTCCAACGTGTGTTCTGTCGTGCACATGAACTCAAGTTGAGAACTCGGGACAGCAGGTTACAATAAAATTATCAACCGCGTAAATCAAATGTTCGCGTTCTCAAAATTTATAATTAGAATCGCTTTCGATCAAACAAGCCACACCCGAGGTCACTTCTATGCACATGTCGTCACGGAGATGACGAGGCGGGCGGGAATGTTTGAGATCATTAATTCGTAAAAAAGTAATAATTCTTTTGTTTAATTAACATTAATTGTTGTTGGATACGTGTGTATAAAATGAGTCTGTAAACTCATCTCTAGCATGATCTTAATTTTCACTAGAGCTACTAATCTGTCGTTTTTTTTTGTAAATTAATTCATTAACACACACACACACACACAACGGCACACAGACAACGGCAACGGACCTTCGAAGGTTCGAGAACGATTCAATCACACGCGAGCGCAACGCTCCGACGAACACGTCACGCGCGGCCATCAATCCCACGCGCGGATTTTCTGTCGTGCATGACTGTTACGTCGATAGAAAAGAATCCGAGGCGCCAATCAATCTTATACAACAAATGTCACGTAAAAATCATTGTGGCAAATTTTATTGGACTTTATCACGAGAAGATCCCGAGCCACGAAGGCAATATATGCGCCAATCGTCGCCGTTCTCTCTCTCTCTCTTTTAGTGTTCAGAGTCTCGCTATTGTATTGCGTAGAAAACCGCCGTGAAAAAACCGCCACGTAGAACCGCTACAAGGAAGATTTCTTCGAGAATCGCCGAGAAATTGCCGCGATTTCCTATTGCTACTGAGGAAGAATTCGAAAAAGGATTGTGTGTAATACTTTGCGATAATTTTCAATTTGTGCTGAATTTGTTGTTGTAAGAAATAAAGTAAATCTTTTGTTAAACTACAAAGAAACGTAGTTCCTTTCACTTTTGTGCGTTATATCAGTCAGGAATCATCCTCGAATATTTTTTATCACTGTCGGCAAAAATTATATCCCCTCTATTTCGCCTCCTCGTTCAGAACAAGCATCTCACGTTATCATTGTCGTATTTCTTTATCGCTGTCGTCTTCGTACACGCAATCTAACGGTGATTTCTTCTACGTGAAAATCGAGCAATCATCGATCTTGATCCACAACGCGAATCATCAAATCCGTAATGCTTGTATGATGATCGGAAGGTAAATGATCTGTATTGGTCTTTCCGATATCTTATATCCTGGTAATACGCTCGTATTCATGTATCGTGTGAACGGACTTATCATTGCTGTATGCGCTCGTGGTCACGTTGCATTCAATGCGAATAATATTTACGTTGATAATATTTATCGATACGTTTGATTCGTGCCACTATTGCGGTTCCAGCACACGATTCGATGAAAATCCCAACAGCGATCCAATATTGTGAGGTTTGGTGAAATTTATTCAATAAGCATAAACATTTGATCTCACTCTTCATTGTATTGTTATTGGCATGAATAGTCAATGGGTACTGTTCATTCTTTTTGCGAAGCGTTTTCTCTTTTGCAACATCATTAGGATAAAATCGTAGAATTGCATTTAGACTTGTTTATGTCACGTATTTCATACAATTCTTCGGAAATGACAATTTCTTTGTCATCTTTAAAGTAAAACTTATTATTCAATGAATTTACATTAGATATCGTATGGTAGATTTTTCCATCAAACCGACCTCGTAATCGTCATCGCTCAAATCTACGGCCGGAAAGTAGCAGACCGCGAGAACGTTATTCTTACTGGTGAGCGTAAATGTCAGTGACATGTTTAAATGAATACTGAATTGAAAGAGTGCAATGTTAATTCTTAAATTGATCGTCAATCGTCTGTAAAAACTGTAGACACAGTTGTCCATAGTTCGTAACGTTGATAAGGCGTGCGATTATACTCGATACGAGTTTGCGTTCAAATATCGTACCAATTCCTTCGTTGGTCAAAGATTGTCTAAACTATCAAAGCATCAATCTCCCCGCTTCGCGTACGCCAATGAGTACCTGATCCATTATCCAAATTTACGATACTGCTCTCGTTTCGATACACTCTCCAATAGTTGTTAATTTGTGCAGTTGATAGTTACATCCTTCGGCATTTTTGGCAACTGTTTAACGTTTTTTTTTAATTTTTTTTATTTTTTCCTTTGTGACTCCTCGTCTACGCTTGCATGGAGCGAAGTAAACTCCATGTGATTTTCCATGATGCAGTTATGACGTATTCAGTTCTTCTAACTGACGTTGCGCAGCTTTATTATCGTTTATAGCTTTTGCGACTCCTTTTTTATTTTGATGACGGAGGGGAAATGCCTGACGCATACTCCGGGCCTCGGGGGAGCGCCCACTAAAACCCTTCCGAGTGTCCTGAACGGGCCATAGCTGAAGGGCTCCCAGGAACGCGTGCAGCATACTTCTGGTAACCCCTCTGGCCGGTCGGCTGTTGCCGAAGCCTATCCCGCCCGGGGATCGTCGGGGAGACGATCCCGGGCGACGCGTGGCGTTGACTGCCCGAGTCGGGCGCTGGGGGGGACACCACTCCCGCGTCTGCCCCTCCCCCCCCCCCGGTTGTTGTTGGGGAGCGGGGATCGGTCCCCGCCAGGACCCCAAGGAGCGTCAAACGAGAGTTTGGCGGCCCTCATGCTAGTCTGCCACGCCACGAAACACTTGTTTTCGCGGCGCGGCGCATTCCCCTCGCGTGGGGGGTCGGGTGCCCTGCCTCGGCCCCGCGGTCGTAGGCAGACGGTTCGATAGGGGCAGAACTTTTACCCCGCTCTCGGATCATTCTGGTTCAGCGGCGATGCGTCCTCGAGGTTCGTTCGCCGCCGCTTCACGGCTCCCCACGTCTGAGGCCGTCGCGCGATGGTTGGGGAGGAGGGGCCATTGATCCCACTTCCTTCGTGCACATTCTCATCATCCTCATCCTCATTCTCTTCTGGTTCCTCCGGTATCGGGGAGGGAGGTCGCCGCCGTTTTCGCTCCGTGGGACGATCCCGGCGGCGCGAGCGCGCGGGAGGGGGCCCGTGGCACGAGCGACCCGGCTGCGGCCGGCGCCCGTGTGGTCCCCCGAGGCCCCCCCGGCGCCGCCTATCTCCCTCCCCTTCGCCACCTACATCGTTGCCGCCACCATCTGACGGCGGAGGAGGGCCACGGCCACCCGGGGCCCGCTCCCTTTCTCTCTCGGCCTCCTCCTTCTGCGACATGACTTGTTCGCAGAAGGAAGAGAATGCCGTCCAGGCGCTCTTCCCGCCTATCGCTCTAACGATGGCCGGCAGGGAGAGATCGCCCTCTATTTCACGGACCAGGACACCGCGCTCGCTTGCCCAGGCCGGGCAAACCTCTAGCGTGTGTTACGCGGTGTCCCGGTCCCCTTCGCAATGGAAGCAGCGCGCGGTCGGCTTATTTCCTATTCGACGCAGGTACTCCCCGAAACAGCCGTGTCCGATGAGCACCTGCGTCATGTGGTATGAGAGTCCGCCTCATCCTCTGCCAACCCATTCCTCTAGGCAGGGGAGGATGGCCTTCACGGTCCGAACGCCCGTTGTCAGCGGGTTGCTCTCGAAAGCGGCGCGCCACTCCCGAAACACCCTCCGACAGGCCTTCCCGCTCAGTCGGTCAACGGTCCCCGGGGTAACGACCCCCCCGTGTAGCCGGATGACCTTCACCCCGGCATAGGTTTCCGCCAGGGCGTCAACCACGTACTCGGCAGGGGGGGATCCCCGCGAGGACTACAGCGGCCGCATAAAACACCGTTCTGTAGACATCGCCCTACAGATTCTTAAGGCCAGTCGCCGTTGCATGCTGTGCAATCTGCCTTGGATACGGCGACTGGCCAGGGCCTGCCCGCTCCATACTGGGACTCCATAATAGGCCCCGGACAGGACGGCGCGCATATACACCCGCCTGACCGACGCATTCGGACCGCGAAGGTTGGGCATGAGGCCGAGCAGGGCATTCGCCCAGCCGCCCAATAGTAGCATATCTATGTATATTCTAAGTCATGAGGCAAGCCGCGGGGTGAGGAGCCGGGGGGGAAAACTGGACGAGAGGGGTATTGTGGTGCGGGGGGGGCAGCTAATGAGCGATCCTATCTTTTTTCCGACTTTCGCTACCACCACCGTCGCCATGCAATTTTAGCTTTTCCTCCCCCGGCCCCCGTCCCCACGGCGCATGACTGATGATGGTACCTTTTTTATGGCACAGAGGATGATTTGAATGGAGATTAAGAAACCTTCCAGAAAATGTCTTTTTATGGTAAATGTCAAATATAATTCTATGGTTATCTATAATCAGTATTGTATCGAGAAAACTCAATCTGCCATTTGTACCAACCTCCAAGGTAAACTGTAATCTCGTATGTAAGGAATTAAAAATGTTCAAAGTGTCATTGACAGTGTCAGATGGAAGCGCGAGCTAAATATCGTCCACATATTTAAAATAGAACAAGGGTTGTGCTGACAATTTTTTGCTTTGGACAAAGACGCCTACGTATCGAAGATGGAGGAGATTCTCTCAGACGAGTACTTACGCCTAGTTGATAAAGATCCTAGTAAAAAATTAACTCGAGACTTACGCGCTTTTTTGGTGAGATGGAGGCGAGATCAATTTATTGACGAGCTAACATACCATAGACTGCTTACATCTGATGGTGTTATATCTAGAGCTTACGGTCTGACTAAAATACATAAGGAGGGTTACCCATTGAGAGTGATTGTTTCTTGTATAAACAGTCCATTATATAACTTTTCTCTCTTTTTACACAATTTAATTAGTGACAGTATTCCAAAAGCTCCCAGCTATATTAAAGACAGTTTCCATTTAATTGAGCATTTAAATGGTTCTGTGTTTGATCCTAATTATGTTTTGGCTTCGTTGGATGTAATATCCCTTTTTACTAACATTCCTGTTGAGCTAGCATTACATAACATCGACAGGAGATGGGTTTATATCTCGGCGAAAACAAACAATATCAAAAAATGAGTTCATTATTGCTGTCAGATTCATTTTAAACTCTACCTTTTTTACTTTTAACAATAGAACTTACAGACAGGTATTCGGCACTCCGATGGGTTCACCGTTATCTCCAATAATCGCTGACATTGTAATGCAAGATATAGAAGAAATAGCACTAAAAAAATTGTCAGCACAAAAGGTTCTATTTTAGATATGTGGACGATATTTTGCTCGCGCTTCCATCTGACACTGTCAATGACACTTTGAACATTTTTAATTCCTTACATACGAGATTACAGTTTACCTTGGAGGTTGGTACAAATGGCAGATTGAGTTTTCTCGATACAATACTGATTATAGATAACCATAGAATTATATTTGACATTTACCATAAAAAGACATTTTCTGGAAGGTTTCTTAATCTCCATTCAAATCATCCTCTGTGCCATAAAAAAGGTACCATCATCAGTTTTATTGACAAAATTATCTTATTATCACATCCACGATTCCAACAAAAAAATTTGATAGATGCTATTCATATTTTCTTAAATAACTGTTATCCTCTTCCCTTTATTTTCTCTACAATAGAACGCAGATTAAAGTTTCATAAATATAACAAAGATACTACACACTATTCACGTAATAAAGACAAATATTTTACGATTCCTTATGTTAAATCTATTTCCGAAAGTTTCCTTCCAATCTCTAGTATGTTTCATTGTAAATTGGCCTTTTCCATTCCTAACACTTTAAAAAGCTTCATAAAGAGAGGAAAAGACAAGCTTAATTTCCTATCCAATCAGAATGTTGTCTACAAGATCTCATGTGATGATTGTGAGGCGAGTTATGTTGGTCAGACAAAGAGAAAATTGAGCACAAGACTACACGAACATATTTCTGACATCAAAAAGAATACAGGTTCTCCTACTGTCATAACTGATCATCGAATCAATTTTGATCATAATTTCAAATGGAATGATGAGAGAATTTTAGACTGCGAATCTTCTTACAATAAGAGATTGGTGTCTGAAATGATTCATATTAAAAGACAGAAACAAGGCCTTAATAGACAAAATGATACCGAATCTTTACCCGATACTTATTCACAGATCATTCAATCTCTCTCTCCTTCTTGACTGCTTTCCCTTCCCTATCCTTCTCTTCTCTCCTTACTTTTTCTCCCTTCCACTTTATTCTTTCCTTCTTATTATTTTTTTCCCCCTTCCCTTTCTGGTTTTCCATTTCAACCTTCTTGTCTTTATATGTCGTACTTTATATCTTAGCTTTTTAGAGAGATGATCAATTTTGATTCCAATTGCATTGCCTAATCGATAATACATCATTTCGACACACACATAAGATATTTATTATAAATTTATTTGTTCTAAACTCATCATACATATACAATGAATGTCGGCAATTTACTCTTTGTTTCTTATGCGCTTGTCTTATAATATCAAAGATAATTTTTGCTTCTTTCTTTTAATTTTGACTTATTATTTACGACTTGTTTTGTACCTTTCTTTTTATTGTTTGCGACTCGATTTGTACTTTTCTTATTATTTTTATTTACTTCTATCGTTAATTTATTATTATAATTTATACTTGCTAACAGAAACATGTTCGTCCTTATACACACACACGGTTCGGAGGAGCACATTTTTGTCAACTATAATCGTTTGTTTGATTTCCTCTCAATTTGGAGTGAGTTTTATAGTTAATTTTGCGTCCGAATGCGAATTTTACTTAATTTCTGATGTTTTTATCTACGTTATAACTCTATTGTTAATTACCATTGTTAATTTATTTGTCACATTAATTTATTTGTCACATTGAAAATGATCCAACAAGGATCGAAACGTTTGTTTTGTTCACCTTCTGATTGTCAAATTATATTTTACGTTTTTAATTTTATGACATAGTTTTATTTCCATTTTTTTAACTATTTATACAGTTTGTCAATTTATGTTTTAGGCTCGTAGCCCTTTTTCCTTTTTACTTATTTTGATTTATTGAGCCTTATTATTTTTATAATTTAATATTTCACGAAGTTCATATTCAATACTCACAAAAATTAAATGTTTGGGCTGGCATTTTTGGTAATCGTATAGTCAGTCCCTTCTTTCTACTTCATAATTTGACTGGGAATATATATTTGGAATTGCTAGAAGACATTATTGATCCAATGTTAACTAATATTATCTCGAAAATGAATTGATATTCCAACAGGACGAAGCTTCTCCGCATTATGCACGGTTCGTTCGTAAGTATTTCAATAAAACTTTTTCGGGTCGCTCGGAAGGAGAGACCCTATTCAATAGCCTCCACTAGATTTGTCCCTAGATTTGTCGCCATTAAATTTTTTTTGTGGGGTCACATAAAAAGTAAAATTTATGTAACACAACCACCTTCTTTAGAAGATTTAAACTTATCACCAATGAATGCTGTCAAATCATCACAAATGCTCCAGAATGTGCGACAACGCTTCGAGTAGAATCTTTATTAATTGTATGGAAGTCAGTGGTCAACATTTTGAACAATTGCTACGCTAACTTATATGATGGAATGTCTAGACACTCCTTGCAATTAGTTTATAAATTGATTCGATAGATAATAAAAAAAGAAATTTGAAGATATGAAAATTGTTTGTTTTAGATTTAACACCCTGTATCTTCTAAATAAATTGATCAAATTTAAAAGATCAAACGTAAAAATGTAGGAAATTGAAAGACTTTTCTAATGACATATCATTTGATTCCCATTCCCATTTGAAATTTTTTAGAGATTCCTACCCCTCCTTATGGGGTTGAATTTGAGGATAAGAATTATACGTCAAAAGATGTCCCCCTCTCAAAAGAAGTCGATATGTTTTTGCGTTTTTTCGAAAAATCATTTTTGTAAGAATTATACAGTCTATTTCGTTTTCATTGGGCCACTCTGTATATTTATATATATATATATGTATATATATATATATTAGGTGTTGGAATTAATTCGTAGCGTTTTTTAATGAAAGAATGTTATTTATTTCACATGAGCATTAAAAAATACATTAATGAAAGTACTTCCCATCACTTGTAAAACGCTACGAATTAATTCCAACACCTAATATATATATATATATAATATATATATATATTAGGTGTTGGAATTAATTCGTAGCGTTTTTAATGAAAGAATGTTATTTATTTCACATGAGCATTAAAAAATACATTAATGAAAGTACTTCCCATCACTTGTAAAACGCTACGAATTAATTCCAACACCTAATATATATATAAAACTCACTGTTAATTGTTTAGGCATTGAAAGATCTAGCTTCGATCGTTATAAGCCTAAATACGCTTATACTTAGTATTTAATTTCATGTCGATCCTAATAAAAATCATTTATTATTGTTTGTACACGCTGCCTGCAAGAAGCGTGTTCATACATATACTGATTCTTGCGAAACATGTTACTAAGGCCTCGATGGTCTAATGGCTAAGGATACTCGTATGGATTACAAGAGATCCGGGTTCAAGTCCCGACCGAGATAATGTTTTTCGTAATAAATTTATTTAAAGTTTTCCAGCACATTAACATCCTTATAATATGATATCAGATTGAATATCGAAAATTTGCTTGTCAATTTAATTTAACTTGTAATATTATTCCAGTAGTTTAATTGCGTTTGTAAGTCCGGAAAAATTTTGGCGCGCAGTTTGAATAACTACAAAATATGATATATGTACATGTATAGTATATACATATATATATATATATATATATATATATATATATATATATATAATTCACTGTGAATTATTTAGGCATTGAAAGATCTAGCTTCGATCATTACAGGCCTGAATATGCTTATATATAGTATTTAATTTTATGTCGGTTTTAATAGAAATCATTTATAAAAAAAGTGGCGTCCATTTGACCACGTTGCACATGTTACCCAAATGACCACGTTATTATTAGTCATGTTGCGATTGCTAACGCGTTGTAACTAATTGCGTTGTAAATAATCACGTTGCGATTAATCATGTGCTACAATGTTGCATATGAAAGAAGTTGCAATTGACCACGCTACATTGCATTTGGCCATTTTGTAAATGGTTGCTTTGCAAATGATCATGTTGCAAACGATCATGCTGCAAATGACCATGTTGCAAATGGCCACGTTGCGATTGCTCTCGAGTTGCAAATTACCACATTGCGATTGATTACAAGTTGCAATTGGCCACGTTCCGATTGATCACGAGACGCGATTGGCCATATACAGATAGACCATGATTTGACGCAAATGGTCACATTGCAATTGCACATGCATACAAATGATCCTATAGCAATTGGCCATTCATTAGAAATGACCACGTTGTATTTCGCCATGTTGTAATTAATTGGCCACGTTGTAATTGATCACATGCCAGGTGCTGCAATCGTTTTTCTCACTCGTCCGAGACGGATGTATCTCAATTCGGGTTCTTTTGAATATTTTTGAAAGTATGGCCGATTTCGGCCATGTGCTTTCAATTACTGTAGTATGTCTCATGGTGAATATATACAAGGTGAAATATTGCGCATAATGGCGACAGAAATTATACTGGAAACATTAATAAAATTTTTATCCTTGCATTTTTGCATTTTTTTGGATATAATAGCGATAGGATACTGAAATCAATCATTTTTTGTTCCAAATTCACGCTCTTACAACCAGAGGAATGCTTCATCTTGTATATTTCCATCATGGCTTGACTCACATATCCAGATATCTCTTTTATTCATCTTGGCACACAATCTCCGCGGCATTTGCTGCGGCCGCAGGCTTCCAGTGTTTAAAGAGGCAACAACATTTTTTCGGACAATTGCCTCATATTTGCGTTACACATGCAGGACAAACCAAAACCATTGCATTACTGGTTAATTTCGCTCCGTACATGGAGCCGTGGGCCAACTAAACAGAGAAAGTGGTGCTGGACATAGTGAGTAGAAAATTAAGCAATGTGGTAGCTGATGTTGGATATGAGAGGGGCAGAATCGTCCGTAATCGCAAAGGTATACGTGTAATAGTTTCCCATCCTCCTACGTAAAACTTAATTCTTTTAAATTAAATCTCGTTTTGCGTAGAAAGTTGCATAGAACCACGTTTTATAAGTTCACGGTTATAACGTTTTATAAGTGAACGGTTTTACATAGCTTTATAAATTTCCGTACATATCAAGAATAAAGAACGGTTTATTTAATGTACATGCGCAAAGTTGTTCAAAACTGTAATTCAATTAACAATTATAAATTATTATTACAATTTCAATGTAATTCTTAATTCAATTATTAATTATATTTTGTAATTATTAATTGTTGAAAACAATTCAATGAATTAATTGCGAAAAGTAATTGTGAACAGATTACAATTATTTAATTGTTAATTGTTAATTGATTAATTGTAATTGCAATTAGATTAAGAGCTATTAAGGGGGCGTACCTTGATAGATCAAAACGAAGCCTAATTGCGAATTTTTTGTGAAGAAATGGATAGAGATAGAGAAATCGAATTTGTTTCAAAGGTCATATTTTTCTCTATTTACCATTAAATGTTAAAGAATAATGTAAAATGGAGTAACTATTTTATATTATTTAATAATATTTAAATTTTTGTACATCGTATTATACAAAATGGTTTGCGATGATTATTGCTGCTCGCACAAGATTCGTCTGAAAGCAAAATGACACAAGTTTCATGAAATATAGATCTTGTGCTGATGTAGTCGTTTTTTAAAATATTGCGTTTGAATAAAATGGCAGCTGGTCGAAGTTAACATAACGATTTTTCACAAAATATTTTACTCATTTTCGACTAGGAAAAGAAAAACTAAACATCGTAGAAAAAAATCCTATGCCAAGAACTAGCTTTTAGTATATAAAAAAAATGTGTAAAATTGTCGATCCCCTTAATGCTTTAGAATATTGTGTAAATGTATCCTATCTCTAAAGAAAGGCATCTTATCGATATTGTTTTTGTACATATGAAAAATAATAAAATTTACTATTTTGTTTCAGTTTTTTATTCAAATATTGAATATTTTTATTAAATTGATATCTTATACTACATACGTATAGTAGAAACCATCAAAATAATTAAGTGCTACAAAATAAATTTTCTAATAAGTCCATCGTAAACAAAATCGAAAGTACAAATTTTTTATGTTAAAGGTACATATTTTATAAATAGAACACACAAACATAATAATAATTTCAAAAATATTATAATATTTGTATATTACAATACATTATACAGTTGTTTATTTTGTATTATATTACATACACATGTATAATACAAGGTGTTCAATATATTTATATATCAGTTGATATATAATATCATTGCTTGTTTAACATTTTTGCTTTATGATAATTTAAATTAGCTTTTAGAATAATAAGTTTCTCAAACATTTGATTCGAAAGTCGATTTGCCTTAGATTGATTTATAATTATCGTATATGAAAAAAGCCTTTCTACTGAGGCAGAAGAAGATAGTGGAGTATTATTAGGTGTTGGAATTAATTCGTAGCGTTTTTTAATGAAAGAATGTTATTTATTTCACATGAGCATTAAAAAATACATTAATGAAAGTACTTCCCATCACTTGTAAAACGCTACGAATTAATTCCAACACCTAATATATTTTATGAACACTTTTTTTATGTCTGAGTATTTTTCCAATAAAGTTAAATCTTTAGTTTCCTCCATAAAAAAATGCGAAATTAAAACTTCAGCTTTTGCTCTTGGCTCATTATACTAATTATTACCGTTTTCCGAATCAGAATCAAAATGAAAGTCGTCCTGTTTAGATTTGTTTTGTATTTAGATTTGTTTTGTTATTAGTATTTGCTTGTAAAATAACTCCCTTCGATATGATGGTTTTAAACAAATTTTTAAGTTTTGAATGGTATGTAAATTCGATGCAATAAAACCATTTATTTATTTTTTAAACGAGAAACCGATTAAGATGCTATAGCCGCATTTTCTGCTAGAGAAGTTGAAAAGTGAAAAGAATCCTCAAAATTTTTCCACGTTTTCAAGATAAATTTGAGCAAGTGATGTACAATATACAAAAGTCTCTTTTGTTAACTTTCTCAGTTTTCTATGTACAACTAATAAAGTAGGTAGACTACCATAATACATATTATTTTCGCTTTGTAGAATATTTAGCGCTTCGGCTATTTGATAAGTATACGACAAATATTCTTCGATGTAATAAAATTTCATAATTTTGAATGAGATGTTTGAGATCCAAATTTTTATGAAGCGTGACATTTTTTTCTTTAATATTTAATATTTTCTTTAAAGCAGTGCTCGCAAAGATTTGCACATTTCGGGCTGATTCCGACATGCTACCACTATCGAGGCTCGGCGGCCGAGTCGTTACGTTATTAAAAAATATTTTTCTTTCCAAAATAATTTTTATTTCCTTAAAAAAATCAAATACTAAATTTTTTAAAACATTTTGTCATAATAATTTTTGCTTACCAGAAATCATTCAATAATTGTTATAAATTTACATCGAGAAGTTTTTATAACAGACTTGCGAAGATTGAAGTCAGGAAATACGTGAATCTGAAAATGCATTAATTTTCATACGAAGTCTTACAAATCTCATTAAGTAACAAAGATTCTACATCGCAATAAATTTTCTTCTGTAAGTAAATATAATTATCATTTTAATTAAAATGATAAAATTATATTCGCTTATAGAAGAAAATAGTTATTACGATATAGAATCCTTGTTACTTGTTGACAAAATGTTTTAGAAAATTTAGTATTTAATTTTTTTAAAGAAATAAAAATTATTTTGTAAGAAAAATATTTTTTAATAACGTAAAATCTCTGCACGTTTAAGCTACAGAGACGCCAGAGCGTCACGTTAGCGCCTGGCGGCTCGAGCGATAGTGGGGGTAGTGTGCTGGAATCGGCCCGAAATGTGCAAATCTTTGTGAGCACTGCTTTAAAGCATCATATGTTCCATTTAGTGTCTCCTGGTTTACTCAGAGCAGTTATCCCAGTATAGTTTGTATAATTTCAGCCAATTTTGGATGATTGCTAGCTATCCATAAAACATTGCATTTCTTCATAACTTGCTAATGTATGATTGAAAGATGTGTGATTTGTTCTTTCAATATTTTGTTGACATCAACAATTGCATACAAACTCAGAGTATGTAAGGAACATTAAGTATAGAGATAAACGTATTTTACGAAACACGGATAAATTTTTTGTTGCTATTAATACTGTCAATAGTGACACTTAATCTAGAATCCTGATTCATTTACCTCACAATCTGAACTGTCAGTGTCATTACTGTTGTAAGTTATCTTCTTCACTAATACATTTATGATGTACATCGAATTTTAAAAGCTTTTACGAAGTTGCTTCCGTTGTCTGTAACGGTTGCAATAATTTTAGAAGAATTTAGTCCATATTCTAAATGTATTTCCTGAAGTAATTCAGTTATTTTATCGTGAATATATGTTCCTTTAAATCTTCGCATGACAATACCTTCAGTACTCTTGTTAAATTGATAGGCTCAATCCAGTGAAGTCAAACCCAGGAAACTCCGCTTAGACCAGATATCTACCACTGTACAAACATATTTAATATTATTAAGTTCTTGTTTTATTATTATAATATGATCTTTGTAGTAATTTGATATCTGGCGTCCAATTCTCCGTCGATTTTTAAATCCATACTTGCAATATTTAAATTTTCAAATATTTTTCTGAAATATATTATATAAATCTTCTATAACTCTCAAAGATATTGGAGAATGTATAAAATATTTTACCATATCGCTATCAAAATTATTTTGTGTATATGAGTTTGTTATTAATTTGCGAGATGATTATCCAGATGTTATTGTTGAAGGTGACATCGCTCTTCTACGTTTTATTTGTTTTAAACGATTATGATATTTTTTCAACACATCATGATCGTGTTTTCTTTATAAGTGGTTAACAAAATTTGAAGAGCAATTTTTAGAATCTTTCACTTCAATATGGTTTGGTAAACATTTTTTGCATATCGCAACTATATTTGTATCTATTGACTCATTGGAGACTTCTTCAAAATAAGTGCCATCAAGTGTAGACATTTTAGAATTAACTACATTGTATTATTCGATGAAAATACTTCAGTTTGAGAAATTCTTGAAGTGCTAGATAAATTAATATCTTCATAGAAGATCTCTCTTTGAACATGACATCTATTTTATTAGAACAATCTGCGATAAAAGAATTTTCAAACAACTTTAACTATTTTAAACATATTTTTGTATGTTAAACATGAATTTGTTGTCCAAATTTGGACAATAAATATTGTGTCACAATTTTGAGAAAAATGACATCAAAGGAGACAAAAGCGATTGATTTTAAACGTTTTATGACGTCATAATACCAGTGGAGGGAACTCGTATTCGATTAATTGTAATATGATGGAGCAATTAGGTAAACAAAATCATATTCAATATCTAAACACCTATGAAAAATAATTACCTTCAGGCAATGATCAAAATATGTCCATGTGCGGCGTATGATAATATCATCGTCTGCAAGTTCATCGCAAGCAAAGAAAGAGAAAGAAAGAGAGAATAATTATAATTATAAGTAATTGTGATTACATTGTATACAGTGAGTGCTAAAAATATTTGTACAGAGAAAATGTTTTTAAAAAACTTTATTTTTAAAAAGTAAATATTATCCAGCAAAAAATGAGTCATCTGATGTCGAATCGATATCAATACGATGATTTCAACATCAATTTGACGTCGATTCGACGTTTAATTGACGATCATTTCTTGTTGAGTAATTAACAATTTATTCATAAATATAAAGAATAAAATTGACTGTGTTCTTAAAATTAGATATACTAAAAAGATGTATATTAATTATAGAAAATATATCATCTGAAAAATCAACGAAAATTAAAAATTGTATTTTTTGGATGCTCAAAAAGTATTTGTACAATCAAAAAATTTAGCTCCTAAAATCAAGGATACATGCGAAGCTCATTTGTCTATGTTAGAACAGAATGTATTCATTGTATAAAATTGCTAACTAATGTTTATTTTTTACAAATAAGACTTTTTTTTATAAAAAATTTCCTTGTACGAATTCTTTTTGTTCTTACTATATATATATATACTATACAATGTATGTGTATATACAATGTATGTGTGCCTAACAAAAGGTTGTGCTTAAGTTAGAAGAGTCACTTTGAAAACCCCCGCGTAGGGCGCGACCTTATCTTGGTGCAGATCTCACCCTTGGCCGTCCCCCATCCCAAGGCTCCCGCCGCCTGCTCGCCGTTTCGATGTATTAGAGACATAGAGAGGTGGGAGGGGCACGCGGACTTCCCTCTTCTTGGAGGACGAGCCACGGGGCCGCTCAGAAGTATTCCGAGGCAGGACTCTTGGCCTGAGCCACTTCAATGTATTCGGAGGTCTAGATCGAGGGTGGCGGCGGTAGCAGTTAACCCACGGCGACGTTCCTGCTAAATGGGACACCGGGTAGGCGGTTTGCCACTCCTCTTGTACGGGCGTCCTGATCGCCACGGCAGTTAGGGTGTGGAAGGGGCGTCATTTCTAATACCCGAACCATCCATAGGGTTCCCCAAGTAGCGCCATTCGCAGTGATGCCCCCGTAGTTGGAGCCGGGGGACCCCTGAATGCCATAGGAGTGGAGCTTGCTCCGCCCGCATGGGCTTTTGGTCGGAACCACTACCAGATACCCATCCTGAGGCCAGAGGCATATGCCAAACTCGGGACCCTCCCTAAGTGATGTCTTTGGGGAGTTGAGGACACGCCTGGCTGGCGGAGCCGCTGCAAGGAGTGGGATCAATCCAAAATGTCAAAAATATTAAAATAAAAAAACAAACATGAAGATGAAAACGATGAGAGGAGTGTCAAAGAGAAAGGTACGGGTCTCACTGGACACTCTTCCTTCTTTAGGAACTTTTCTTAGGTCTTAGAATTCTTTAGGAATTGCAAAGAAAGAAAAGGAGCATCTACTAAGGAATGGAACAAGGGATGCACGTTGGACCAAACCTGGGAGCACAAACCTGTGGATCATCCACTATGGCTGCGCAGTGGCGCGGACACGGATCCCCTCCCCAACAGCAGGGAGGATGGCTCGAGGAAATTCCCTGCGGTAATGGAGGTCGAGGAGATTAGTGTAAAAGGGGCGTTGGAGCCAGTGGACCGGCGACGCAGGAAGCTGAAAGAAGTGGAACCAACATCTTCCACGGAAAAATTAAAGAAGCCTCTGCCTATATTATTCTCGACGGACATCCTAACATGGACGAACTTGATATCGTCCACAGTATCGGCATTTTTCCTTCCTTGAAAAGGAATGTGGAGAAGAGAGACGATGTCATATCAATCAGTGACGACGAATTCTTAGATAACATCTAGGACAACACCAGCAAGCGGGCCGAGAGAGCGGAGCACCAAAACATCTTACTGACATCCCGAGGAGACCTACATATGTGGAGAAGAGAAAATCTGTTGGAAAACCTGGAGAAGGACATTTTTAATCCCGCTATCTAGCAAGAGGGCAAGGAAATGCTTATGGGATGCCTGCAAGTTAGCGAAGGAGGAGTACGTTCATTAGATCACAAACAAACCTCCTCTAAAGTTGTGGACCACTCGTGGTGAGAGAACTTATCGTGGCCATCCCCTGTGATCGAAGTCGCTGTCGACGCTTGCCGGTGAGGCAGGTCGGGGATATCGAATTGCGGTACCAAGAGTCCACGGTACAGAGCACCCGTTAAATAAGGAAAGCTCTGTACAAAAATGGATCGGCGTGTGGGGAACTGGAGTTGCAGATTCTGCTCCCATCGCGGGGATGTGAGTAATGACGTGACCCTAATCCCCACACGTCGTTTGCATCCGACGTGGTGCGTCGCCTGATCTTGGGCATTCTGGCGGGAACGATGCCGTCGTGTGGAGCCGGATTCATTCCCGGTCCATCTGGATATCCCACATAACAACTCCGAGCAGTTATGCCCGAGATGAATACCCACAGCGGCGGAGCCACCTCCGATCGGAAAGAGGCCAAAGTGTGTGTGTAAATATCTTGCCCCCATAATAATATTAATAATTAATAATTGGATAATTGTGATTATAATTTCATAATTGGAACGAAGGAGGAGAGGAGCAAGGCACTTTGGCAGCGGAGTCGACAACAGCGACTATACAGGTCGTGAAGACCGCCTTAGAGGCAGTGGCCACATTTGTGGCGGAACAAATCATAGCAGTTCGGGATAAGAGAGTGGTTAAGGTTCCCCCCCTCCTCATCTTTGACGCTTGGGAGGTCAATCGAACCCTGATTGGACCCAGTTGACCTGGACAATTCTCGGGCACAGGAAGAAGGTAAAAATTCATTTGCTGTTACGCTTGAGAGGTGATGAAAAGGAGACCCCCTGATATATCTAAAGAGGCTAGAGCAGTCTCGCAATCCTATTCATTGATTGATAACGAAAAAGAGAAACAACACTCCTCTCCTTCACAAGGGTCAGAATAATGACTTGCTAAGGGGAAGGCGGAAGCGTTCACCAATGAAGAGGGCCCTGAGATCTCTCGCAACTTATCGTAATGCTTGCCAGAATGGACTCGACGTCGTCTATCTTGACGGTGGGCTCTGTCTAATCGGCCCGTTCGACTCATGCGAAGTTGAATGCGGATGACACGCTGCTCATAGAAGATTCGGACGTTGAAAGCGCCACCAAAAGGAAAAAGAGGGACAGAACTGACTCCTCCTCTCTCACACATCGGAATGTTTACGGTCGAGAAGAAAAAGAAGGCTCAGGAAGCTAAAGTGGAGGAAGAACAAGGCTGACGTGAGGATCTAGGATCCTAACTTGTTTCTCGAACAAGAAGATGCAGACTGTAAAGGTTAAGCAGGCTGACTTATGCCGAGAATTCGGACATCTGCCAGACACAGATATCGATCCCAGAATGCTGGAAAACCTAAGCACTCTGGAGAAGGTAATGAGGACTTCCAACTTAAAAAGTTTCTTCCCACAAGACGGAAGAAAAGAAAGCGCCTCTTGAGAGCTTTACAGATCTCAAGGAAGCGTTTGTTGAGATACTACCGGGGGTTCTCTCGATTCGGGCTAACCTTGGGACAGCTCCCGACGGCTAGTAGTGCTTCCCGCGAAGAGACGGAAGTTGGGAAACTCTCAAGAGCTCCACTGTTAAGAATCAAAAAAAGAAGAAAATCACGGAACCCTCCAAGAATTCCTCGTTGAAAAGTAAAGGGGACAAATTAGTTGTATCCATGGAGGAAAAGATCCAGGAACATTGCTTATTCCCAATATAGGAGAAATGGACCGAAGTGGTTAGCCGTAAAAGCAAAACGACCAAGAAGCCTCTTGGCAAGCGACTCTGCGAAGGGAACCACTAACATCTCCAAAAATGGGATCACAAAGGAAGACCATAATCCCCTAAAAAGGAGTGCAGGGGCAGACAAAAAGAGAAAGCGTCGTACGCTGACGACAATGGCAGTAACAGTGCCCCTCTAGCAGATATGCGGAAATCGCAAAGGTCAAACGGAAGGTTTCCCTACGAGACCTCAATATCGAGGGTCTTCGAGGAAGGCGCTAGCTAATGCCCTCGTATGAGGGAGAAGGCAGGGTCGACGCCTTGACCACTGAGCTTAGTCGGGTCCTCCGCGAAGAAGAGGTAAAGGTGTTTTGCCCTTGCAAAACGAGCTGCTGTTAACTGGACTCGATGAATCAATAACAGAATCGGGAATCCGGGAAGCAGTGGTTGCGACTGGGGGATGCATTCCCGAGAGCATCAAATTCGGGAAATTAAAAAATGTTCCAGCGGCTGTCGGTCTGAGTGCAGCTTGTTCTGGCAAATAAAATTGTGCAGACGAGAAGGCTTCTGGTGGAATGGATACAGGCGCGTGTCCTCCTTCTGAATGCCCGGCCCTTACAGTGCTATCGCTGCCTAGAAAAGGGGCACGTGAGCGCACAATGCTGTGGGAAGATCGCAGCTCGGCCTGGTTTCGTTGCGGGGCACTGCTATAAAGAGTATGACTCTACCATGGAATGTATAGTTTGTAGCGAGGCGAGTCGGCCATATAAATAGCGCATAGGAGAGAAGGTGTGCAGAGCCACAAAGAGGGATGTACGAAAGGCTGTGGTTCCCGCGAGTAAAAGCGGAGGTACCCTCTGGACAGCAATTTCATGGAGACGGATGACACACAGTCTCTAGAGATTAACCCTTTAAACCATGCTACGGGGAAAAGTGAGGTCCCGATGGACCCTCAGGTCCTCGATTCTCTCTCGGGCTCCTCCCTGGGAGGGGGGGGGGGGAGGAGGGGGTCAATAGTTGTAAGTCCACCGGGTAATCCTGGAGTAGCACTTACGGGTGCAAGCTGACGGGGCCTAGAGGAGGCTGAGATAGCCCCGAAGAAGTAATGTTTTGCCTTGTCTTCCAGACTAACCTAAATCACGCCTACCATGCGCAGAATCTCTTTGCGCAGTACAAGCCGGCGGACTCTCCATCTGTCTACCGTCCTATTTGCTTGCTGGATGAGGATGGGAAATTATTTGAGAAAATCATCGAGACCCGCATCGTCCGGCATTTGATCCAGAGTGATCCCGAACTAAATGATGACTCATACGGATTCCGAGAGGACAGCTCGATGGTACGCAATCATGTGTTTAAGAGTCTTCTCAGATAAAATGCTAGGGGGGGGGGGGAGTTATGATAGCGGTGTCTCTAAACATCGTCAACGCTTTCAACTCTATTCCCTGGGACTACATAGGGGAGGCCATGAATTTCTTTCCCTCCTCGAATACCTGCAATGAATACCTGATCTTCCGGGATTATTTTCGGGATTGTGTGGTCCAATTCACGGACTGTATGAGAGGGAATCTACCGACTCTTGTGCGAGGTTCCACAGGGGTCGGTCCTAGGATCATTTCTGTGGAATCTCAGCTATGATGTGGTTCTACGCATCCCTGTCCCCACCGGCTGTCCCCACCTCATCTGTTATGCAGATGACACTTTCGTGGTGGCCGGGGAGAATAGCTGGAGAGAAGCCGATAGCATAAGCGAGATAGCAGTCTCGAGTGTCATGCGAAAAATATAAGAGAGGGGATTGGAGATGGCTCTACAGAAGACGGAGGACCTCTTCTTCCATAAAAAGGGGGCGAATGAACTACCTCCAACTGATATCAGAATAGGGACAGCCTACATCCCAGTGCGCCCCAAAATTAAGTACTTGGGGCTCATCCTCGGACTTTGAGAGTTCGTACCGCGAAGGTTTGAGGAGATAGACAAAGATATGCGGGAGCACGGTCGAGCGCAACAGCCAATAACTGGAGGGGAGGAATAGCAGGGAGAAGCCTACTAAACTTCCCTTCACGCCGGAGGAAGTGAGGAAAGAATCGATCCTTCCGGCGTGGAGACCTCCCATCAAAAGGGTCTCCACACTACTCGAGGAAGGTCACCGACAGCAGGATGCTGGCAGGGAGCGTTGCATTGATTCACCCTCTACCATGGCGGGAGTTGTTCGAGCAGCCATGGAGGAGGTCTTTCTGACGCTGTTGAACCGCCTTGATTATATCCTTGTAAGAGACAGGAGCGGGATTGTCCGAGCTAATGACGCAATGCCGACGCATCCCGACAGAGCCAGAAGCGGACCGGGAGATAGCGGAGTGCAAAGCGGCCTCTGCCGTTTTTGGCCTCCGGAGATAGGGGAAAGGAACGCCCCATCAGTTGTACGGGCCACAGTCCTTATATAAAAGAAACGCAAGTTCACGAAGAGGGCGATCCAGGTGAGCATTGTGGGAGCCACCCAAGCCGGCGATTGGGGAATCTCGGAATCGGTGACCTTGGCACTAAACGCGGAGTCACCGAATCCTTTGTCTTCGAAGACCCAAGCCCGGATGGCTTTATTAGGGCCCACCTGCTGGCCGATAAATTAAAGGAGGCCCTCCGCTAGCAGGAAGGAGTTAAGGTGGTCAGGTCGCAAAAAATGGTCGACATCTAGGTGTGGAATCTCAACTTCCATCTGTCTCGAAAAGGTCGCGTGGTTGGTGGTTGCGCGCATGCGAACATAAAAGTCAGGAGCGTGCGCACAACTCAAAATGGCCTGAAATTGATCTTGGTACGCTGCCCTGTCGCGGTGGCAAAGAAGGTCGCTACCAAAAACTGAATACGAATCGATTGGTGGTGTTGTCGCGTAGAGGTCCTCCTCTAAAGGTTCTTGCAATGTTACTACTTACTGGTGCCTAAGGGTTGGACATGTCAGGGCGTCGTGCCTTCGGTGTGGTGCTCTTCGCGGGGGATAACTGGGGAAGGATGATGGATAACGCGTTCCGCGCCACCGCCCGTGTCATGAACTCCGTAACGGACCTAGAACTGGAGATGTCTCTTCGGAAAATAGAGTGTATGTTTTTCCATAACGGGAAAAGCGGAGAGCTTCCCTCCTGGTTGAAACGGTCCGCGTCAGAATGACTTCCACGATTAAATATCTGGGGTTCGTCCTTGGCGGTCTGATGGGGATTCTGTAAGCACTTTGCTGTGCTGGCGCCTAGGGTGAGCAGATGCGTTCGCCCGCTTGATGTCGAACCTGGGTGGTCCAAGTACGTAAAATATACACGGGCGCCGTGATGTCCTGCATCTTATACGGTATCTCAATGTGGGTGAGTGAGGCGGAGGCCAACGCACGTATAAGACACGCTCTCTATAGCAAAGGAAACTAGTCCTCCGCCTGACTCGCGCATACAGGACGGTATCTTACGCGATGGCCTCGCGAGAGTGCTATCCGCTAATCTAGCGGCTAGTGCGCAGACGAACAGCTATTTCCGCGTCCGAGCGATTAGAGAGCGAGAAGTTATCCTGACATCGAGGGACGCCATCAAACAAGAAGGAAAAATATCGAGCGTATAGCCGATGAGTGATCCGATGGACTCCAGAGGCAATCACACCCGGACGATTAAGGCCCTCGCGCCCTGCACAAGAATGAGTTGACAGGGCGCGGGACGGACTATCCTTTAGGATGATACAGGTGCCGGGCATATGCCACCGGGCACGGGTGCTTCGGTGAGT
Source organism: Acromyrmex echinatior (assembly GCF_024713525.1). Taxonomy (NCBI): domain Eukaryota; kingdom Metazoa; phylum Arthropoda; class Insecta; order Hymenoptera; family Formicidae; genus Acromyrmex; species Acromyrmex echinatior. Next base: position 13,258,112 of record NC_141857.1, on the reverse strand, counting down.
ACCTGTGTATAGGAAAGGAGGTTACGGTACAGTGTCATCACTGTGCGGCCGACCAGAATTCGACGCAACACACTCTCCAGGCGCCTGATGGGACGACAAGTGCTGAGAACTATTGGGAGTACAAATTAGTTCGGTTAATTTTCCAAAACATGGCTCCGGCTGTTGTGAATGGTTCATAGTGACATCTGATTTTGGCGTTTCAGAGAGGTTAGACATCTGCTAATAATATTCAGTTTATATCGCTTTCAGTTTCATACAAAAACCTTGATTTTTACTGTGTTTGAAATGTCGAATTTTGTGTTAACCAAGCAGCATTTGCGGGAGGTTCTAATTTTTTGCTTTAATTGGAAGAAAAGTGTAGCTGAAGCCCATCGAATGCTTGTCGAAGTTTATAGTGACACTGCTCCATCTGATAAATCATATAGGGAATAGTTTCGACGTTTCAAGGATGGAGATTTCAGCGTTGAAGACAAGCCTCGCTCTGGACAACCAAAAAAATTCGAAGACAAAGAATTAGAGGCATTACTCGAAGAAGATCAGAGTCAAACGCAAGAGGAGCTTGCAGAATCATTGGGAGTAACTCAACAAGCTGTTTCTGCACGATTGAGAGCCATGGGAATAATTGAAAAACAAGGAAATTGGGTGCCTTATGAACTGAAACCGAGAAACGTTGAAAGGCGATTTTTCACTTGCGAACAGCTGATTGAAAGACAACAAAGAAAAGGTTTTTTGCATCGGATTGTGACTGGAGATGAGAAGTGGATATTTTACGACAACCCCAAGAAAAAAAAATACTACGCTAAGCCCGGTCAATCGTTGCCATCGATCTCAACATCAACACCAAAGCCGAACATTCATGGTTCAAAGATCATGTTCTGTATATGGTGGGACCAAAAGGATATTTTTTACTATGAGCTGCTGAAACCTGGCGATTCCATTACGGGCGATCGGTATCGGCTACAATTGATTCGTTTGAGCTGTGCATTGCGAGAAAAACGACCGGAATATGAGCAAAGACATGATAAAGTTATTTTTCTTCATGACAACGCTCGGCCACATGTCGCTAAAGTCATAAAAAAATATTTGGAAACGTTCAAATGGGATGTTTTACCGCACCCGCCGTATTCTCCGGACATTGCTCCTTCTGATTACTGGTTGTTCCGAAGGATGCAACACGATTTAACAAGTTATCGGTTCGCTTCTTTCGCAAAAATCGAAAATTGGCTCCAAAATTGGATCGCCTCCAAAGACGAATCATTTTTTCGAGATGGAATTCGAAAATTGCCTGAGAGATGGGGAAAAATAGTAGCCAGCGATGGACAATACTTTAATTAATCTGTTCATTCATTTTGTTTTGAAATAAATGCATTTTTGAACACAAAAAAATTAACCGAACTAATTTGTACTCCTAAGTGTCATCACTATGCGGCCGACCAGAATTCGACGCAACACACTCTCCAGGCCCCTGATGAGACGACAAGTGCTGAGAACTAATTACAGTGGTTGGTGAGAACCTCTCACTCCTGAGCATGCCATGCTGTGGGCGAAAGGTCATAGATAGCAGTGGCCTCTTTTTGCGAGGAGATGATGTTGCAGAAGGAGGCCGTCAAATGCGAGCGTGAAGCGCGCTGCAGGGACGTTCAGCAGGAGGAAGCTATTGTAAACGACACCCTCCTGGCGACCCCCTCCCTCAGCGGGAGGAAAGGAAATGAGTTGCGGATCCTCGCGCGGATCCCGGTCCTCCCCCCCCCCCGCGGCAGAAGGACAAGAGGTAGGCGCACGCGGGGTGAAGAGAGAAGGAGCGAGCCTCTTCCGCCGAAACGCAATGTCCTCGTCCGCGCCGACAACTTCCATTCCGCGTGGGAATCCGTGGGCGGCGTGACACGGGTGGAGGGAAAACCAATCGCATTAGTGATTTTCCGCAGCGATGCCCTCTCCCCGACTTCTCGGCGTGCCTAGCGGGTGGCGACGGCGGTGAGTCTTTCCTCTGCCCTCGCCGTCCAAAGAAACAAAGAGTGATCTCCTCGTAGGAGATATGATGCATCGCATTCACGTCTTACGATAAGAGGTGCTCTACGAGGGGAGGAAGGGTGCTGTCCTGCGACAAGGTTATTCCGTGGACGGAGTGAAGCGGAGGTATCCCCGCTTTATTCGGTAGAGCAAGGCTCCCCTCGGATTGTGAACCAGACGCGGGAAGGAGGGGAATCCTTGCGAATGGAATCCCCCCAGGAACGAGCTTTAGGCGGATCGCGGAGGGGGAGGGAGTGGTCGAGTAGAATGCTACACGCGAGTCCTCCCGACTACAACGCCCAGATACGGACACTCGGAGAGATTTTAGTGGGTAGGAGTTCCATACTCCCTTTGCTCCTTCTCCAGGGCCGAAAGGGTTAGTGCGTAGGCATTTCCTCCCCGTCAACAAAAAAAAAGTCACTTTGAAAAATAACATGTTACCATTACACGTTACTTACAAAAACTACAAAAAGTAATAAGTAACTAGTAACGCGTGACAAGTAATGAGTAAAAGTAACGAGTAAAAAGTAGTGTGTAACATATTAATTACTTTTTTCAATAACGAGTGTCTTTCAATCTGTTACAAGTAACGTTTGACTTTCCCAATTCTGATGTTGCCGTTAGAAAAAATTCACAGTGTCATTACCAAATCGTTATAACAAGCTAAAGATTAACAAAGTAACAGCATTACAACTTACAAGTAACGCATTACTTGCCAATCCTGTAAATAATTATAGTTATGAGTAATTGTGATTTTAATGTAAATACGATTGCATTATTTTTATGTATCAATTGCATTATCTTTTAATAACCCTTGAATTATTTTTATTAAATTATTAAATATAAATTACGTGTCAATTACATTTAAATTGTGTGGTCTATGTATAACCTATATTAAACTTATAATTTTGTCTAACAAAATTGTGAATCAACATTTACTTTAATTGCAATTGTTTTAATTGCAATTATTTTAATTGCAATTACAGTATAATTGCAACCAAAAATTACTTTAATTGCAATTGAAGCGTAATTGTAATTACATTGTAATTGCAATTAAAATTTTTTATAATTGTAATTAATTGCATTTATGATTCAATTATGCCCAACTCTTTAGCGAGGCGATATTTACATTGACATAAAAAATATCGCCTTGCTGCTCTGCTCTTTGACGCTTGCTGCGTTTAATCTGAACTAGGCATTATTGGTCGCATAATTTTTCTGAAATCCGTTTTCCGAAATTCCTGTCATGAAGAAACACTCTTATTTTATTGAGGTAGGGCAATAAAAGCACTAATAGTTCTTATTTATCAAAGTGAAGTAAGCGACGATTGATTCCAACCCACCATGATCTCAACTATGGGGGATCTGGAGTTTTTCCGTGATTCGAAATAAAACATACACATACGGTCATCGATTCTATCCCCCACAAATTTTCATAAACTAAGAAGTATCATCTTTTTACATTAATGCTCACAGTCCATGCATGATTAACGACATGACTAAATATGGAAACACAATAAAAACCAGATTCTTTCTGGAAACATTTGTGAAAATTTTTCTCATAATTTTTCATATATGTTAATTAAAAAATATTGTAAGATTTTTAAGATTTTGTGTAAGTATAATTTCTGATAAAATGTTATAAAATCTAAAAAATTTGAAAATATTTTTTAAAAATTATAAAAGGGATAAAAAATTTGGAAATATTTCAGAATTCACTTGTATGAAAAATTCTGAGAGAAGATGTAAACTTTCCGAATATTTCTAAAAATGTTCCAATTTGTATAAAAATTATGAGAAAATTTTTTAGGGAAAACACAGATAATAGGAACAGAGAATAAGAGATTTCAATCTATCAAGAAGTGTTCATTCAAGTATATATAGGTTTCGATATGTTAAAATTTATTTTTTGTTTTTATTGCCTATGTTTTTCATTGTGTTTTCAGCTTAAAGTTTACGTCCGCTTAAAATCACATTTGACAAGACGATAAAGTCTGAATTTTCAAAGTTGCAAATAAGTAAACACAGTGGATGTAAAAGAATTTGGTAGTTATTATTATATGTAAGTGTGTAAGGTTCTCACTGCCCCCCCCCCATATAAAACCAAAGTCAATTTATTTTTATAATTTATTTTTAAAAATAGTGTAACTTTGTCAAAAATCATCATATTGAGATGTTTAAAAAAGTATTTTAAAGATTGAAACCTTTACTTTTCAGATTAGTACTTAAAGAACCGGTTTTAATGATATTTTGTGAAGTTACATAAACATAAATGAAGACGCATCAGATCTTAAAAATTTTTACAAAATTTGCGAAGTTCTACAGCGCGAATTAAAAATTGTACACAAATGCGATTTACGTCATTCAAAAGAATGAATCTTTACCTTTAATTTCTCTTTTTATGAAGCTTCGTACGATTTTTTTTCACCAAGTTATTCAATATTGAAGCAAAAACAATCTTTTTTGCTTCAATATTGAATAACTCGAAAGAGGTCAATAAAAAAGTAAATTGAAGGTAAAAATTCACTCTTTCGATTGTTGTAAATGGCATTTTTGTATAAATTTTACTTTACACCATAGACCTTTGTAAAATTTGTACAAAATTTTCACATTTGACGGGTATCCATTTGTGTATGTATAAAGTATAAAGAAGAGGATCAGTCAGATTGGAATATCAATTACCGATTTCGAAAGTAGAGATTTTAAGCTTTAAAATGCTTTCTTGAACATCTCGTTACGATGATTTTTGATGGTTACTTTATCTTGAAATTTTCCTACTGTTTCTCAATAGAATTAAGTATAAAGTCATTTAAAATCAGCGCTAAAAATGACCAAATTCAAATTTTATATATCTCCGCGAAAAATGGTCGTGAAGCGATATTCGAAAAAACATTTTAAAGTCAACAAATTTCTGTAATTAAGTTAGTAAGTTCAATCAACAAAGGAATGTGAAGTCAATGAGAGTCGATACAGTTGTACGTGTATGTATAATAAAAAATAATATATATGTCAATCACCAATTACAGATGTTTCGATCATAGCATTATATCATCTTCAGTGTAACAATAAGATCAAAATTGATGCATTGTAAAACAATAAGACAAATGTTATCAATGAATTATCATGTTATTACAGACACCATGATTCTTTTCTTCCATGTCGCGACTATGGTTGGCGTCTGCGTGACTTGAGCGGAACCTTTTGATAACGATCTAACAGAACTGAAAAGAGGGATCGGACAGGCTCCGCAAAAAACTCATAAATGCTAATCAACCCGGAAGGAATAACAATCTTAATATAGGCTCGAAAAAAGACAAGATTGCAAAAAACATTATAAATACACCGAAGTCACGCAATAGTAAAAATCTAAACTTTGTCGTTCAAGACTGACCAACAATTTCATCTTAGGAAAACAGGCGCCACGTCGCGCTTAAAAAATCATAAAACGCATGGGATAACTTCCTACGGTAGCGTTATCTAAGATCAGACTCGCGACTGACAATGGTTGCTCTGCACGCAAAACTAGTTGTGCACGGTAACCATCTGTTTACCTAGCCATATTTTCCGTGAGGATAATTCATCATCCGTCTGGAGCAATTTTGCCTCTTTAAAAAAAAAACGTAAATGTTTTTCTTCTCGAAATTCCTCTAATGATGCACTTTAGATTAACAACGATAGGATGCTATAAAAATCGTAAATCTTGTGTGACATTGCAACTAACTTTGCACCCTAGACAAAGGGCACAATGCCCTTTTTTCGGGGTATAAATAGAGGTCCTGCAGAAGCGCAGAGCGTCAGTACAAAAATCAAACTCACCCGGTTCATGTTGGTATAGTTCATGTCAGTCACGTTAATGAAGTTCGCGAGTGCCTTAAATCATTATAGGGATCAGCTGCGATCAGTGCAAAAATCACGCTATAAAAACCCGCGATAGTCACGTCAGTTCGTGTTTTTTACGCAAGTGCGAGAGAAAAGGATACATTGTGGGCAGCAATCGTCATTGCGATCACCCAGGCATATGCTACTGCGACTGTTCTTTTGGCGCTCTCCGTGGATAGCGGACCTCGTTCCTATATCAACCGATAACTCGTGGACCCTCCTGCTAACCAGTAAGTGGCCCCTGCCTTTCCTTCCATTTCATCCACACCATTACCTTCATAGGAATCAATGTACACGTTTCCGCGCATGAAAACAAATATATATATATATATATATATATATATATATATATATATACACATTTATACGCGTTTCTAATGAAACATATATATATTTTAACCTTCGATTATAGTACGCGCTAGTCAGTTAAAAAACGGGGACGAACTTCTTACGTCAGGAGGAGTTGGCGGAAGCGTCCGCATGGCGAAGCCACAACCGTACCTCTACAACCGACTGACGATCGCTATTTCGAGATCTCCTACGCGCCAGTATCAGATCAGACACAACCGTTAGACCTCACCTCTCCCCCTGTCATCGATCCCGCCATCTAAGAAATCTTAAATTATTCCTCTCCTCCTCTCGAGGAACGATTCCCTCTCCCTCCTCCGCTCGAAGAAGGATTTCCTCTCTCTACTCTTTTAAATCAGCTCTCAACTCCTTCTTCTCAATCGGATCGATTGGGATCGGCTATTTAGACTGTATTCGTCCTCCTTCAACGAAGGAGATAGAATAGTTACTGTCTACATTCCAGGCAACCCTACTCCTTACACCATCCTGTACAAACACCTCATCCCGATGGTGCTCCTGCACCACTTTTCTCGCTTCCAATACCCAATAATCTTTTCCTTTTCTCATACACACACACACACACACACACACATACACGCACGCACGTACGCACACTTCCATAACTTATTGTTGATTGTATGCCGTTAGTCCCACTATATGTATATCACGTTTTTGTTTATTATTATATCAGTTACCTGACAGATGGCGTGAGCACCCTTCCCTTCCTAACCTAACCTTATTATTGTTGTTCGCACACGCCAGAAACCAAGCTCTGTCTTTTATTTTATTCAGTAACAAAGAAAAAATCCCAATACTTATTTCTTACACAACCACATTACACAAAAATCGATTGTAATTATACATATAATTAAGTTTTTTTATTTTTATGTAAAAAAAATATATGTATAAGTATTGTGTTGTATCTTATTGTACATTAGGTATAGTAAAAAGAAATCCATTATTTTTCCAATAGATAGCTTTAGTAATCTGTGTCACGTGTAGACGGGATACAGATTACTAAAGCCATCTATTGGAAAAATAATGGATTTCTTTTTACTACACCTAATATAACCCTAATTTTTTTTTTATTAATAAATGTAAGTCAGTTATATTTTCGTAGCTGCCATTTATTAGAATCATCTCTCGCATTATTTTCCTTTAAACGTCTGATTGCACGAGGTCCAGGGTCACGAGGTTCCGGGTCAAAAGGATTAAGTTCCTTGATCCAAAAAGTAGGACCGACTTCTTCGCACTGTCCCTCGGAAGATTATAGCATCCCTTCAGGACGTTGACCCATATTCCGGGACCGAAAAGGTGCGTGCGACTCACAGGTATTCGCTTCTATGCGTATACTTATGAGATTGAGTCTAGCCGTCCTTCCATACCCTCTCCATTCTCCCTCATTGTCTCCTTCATCGAATTTCTAAGGATTTGAACGTAACAAACCAAATGAATTTTTGGGGCTCGTCCGGGATACAAGTACGATTTTAGGAGAGACGGAAATGAATACGAGAAATTCTGGCGATAAATCTGAAGTAGAAAGCCTTTATAAAACTGCTATAGAAAATCTGAATAAGTTAAAGTCGAGTACACAAAACATTACACACCTCCACTCCCCTCGAATCCTCCGAATCTAAATCTGAAACGGCGGGATTCTCTTTGAATGAATCAGGGATTTCAGATAATATAAGATTCAGAGGATATAATCACTCAACTCGCGCGCGAATTCGGTGGTGGATCACGTCTGAAAGTAAACGTAGAACAATGTGGCTATCTCTAAATCGAGGGGACTTGACGAAACCATGACGCATCAAAATTTATTTGCTATCTTAAAATACTGTCGAAGCCGTATCCTTTTTCGATGGCAAAAACATCCCTTCAAACTATTTTATGCGAGAAAGGATGCGAGAAAGCAAAATCCATGTTACCGAATGAAGCTAAATTGCAATTTACAAAAATCACAAGGTCAAGAATTGTGGGTGAAGCGCGCCGCACTATACAAGATCAGGACTTTAATAGTGTGGCATAATTAACTAAATATTTAAAACAAGTTTATGGCGCTTCAAAAAATATATACCAACTGCAAGGCGAGTTAGACCGTATTTATCAACAGAATGAGGAAGACATAATCACATACGCGAATCGGGTAAAGATTTTAGGAAAACAAATAATGGAAGCCTATAAAATTTCGGGAAATGCCCTTTCCGATCAAAGTATTAAAACATCTTTAGAAAAAGACATGTGTAAGTGTTTTATTAGAGGATTGAAACCAAAAATTGAGCAAAGAATAACAAGGGATTTATCGTTCAATAAACGATAGCCGACGCGTTACGAATAGAAAGATAACTTCATTCGATGACAAATTGGCGACAGAATCAGAAAAGTCACATCGAGTAAAGCGCTGAATATGAATAAATTACGAGAAACTGTCAGATTTGTTATAAAGAAGGACATTTAACTTCAAACTGTAAAAAATTAACTAATTTTGGAACGGAGATTTTGATATGTCAAATCTGCAAGAAACGCGGACACAGCGCTGACAAATGTCGACTTCGTGATCTTCAAGCACGACAATCCATTAACATTTTACAGGGAAATAATATTATTTGCCAAATATGTTCTAGATCAGGGCATAACGTCAAAAATTGTCGAACTAATAATAACAATAGTCAGAACAAATCTTCTGTAATCTGTCAGAGGTGTGATAAGCCAGGTCGGCTAATAACTGTTGGAAAAAACAGATGAGCAACATAACGCAGTTAATAAAGTAAAAATTGTCTGTCAAATCTGTAACAATTTTGGGCATAATACTAAAAATTGTCGATCTAAGATAGGGCAAAACACTGTATCCTCAGACTCATTATTCTGCCGGTACTATAAAGGGCAAACCTCCTCAAAACTTGTGAATTACGAATTGCAAGCAATAACCGAAGAAAGATAAACGAACAGGGAAACTCCGACGAAATCGGGTGTGCACAGGGGTCCGAACGAGTTTCACACCAGACATCAAAAAAGGGTCAATAGGCAAAAACGCATAGAAATACGTCCCGTAACTGTGAACCTCGACAAGCATAGTCGCGTGCCTACTGTTCAGGTAAACTTTTGCGAATCAACACCACCCGTAGCTTTTATGTTAGATAGCGGTTCCGGGCCAAACATAAACAAGGAAAATTTTGTACCTAAGTATTGTCAATTATAGCAATATTCTAAAATTAAATGGCATAAACGAATATCCCGTTTACGCTGAGAGAAATAATTTTACCCCTCTTTGGAGAAAAGATTACTTTTCATATTATATCAGGTAATTTTCCAATCTTACAATCCGGAATATTAGGTAATGATTTCTTCAAACAGACTTCCTCGAAAATTGACTACGCGAAGGGATATTTAGATGTATCAGGAGTTAATATATCTTTCTTTTCACCAGAGACCATCATCGCACCATCACGATCAGAATTTTTATTTTATGTGAGAATAGGAAATCTGAAGATAAAGATAGGATATGTACCGAAATTAAAAATAGCACATGGAATTTATCTAGGAGATACAATAGTAGAAAACGTTTCTGGAAAAGCATGTTTAAACGTCATAAGCACAATGAAGAAGTTAGATGAAGAAGTTGAGATACCTTGCGCCTCAAACCCCTGAATGAATTATTTGACAACAATAGCTCAAGTATTGAAATGCGTGATAATCAAAACGAAATTGTAAATGGACAAAATTGTCTTAGGGATATCCAAATCCATTTCGAAGACTTTAGTAACGATACCAGTTCAAATAATGACGGAATTACGAACGAATACGTAATCGTTATGACAGGAGACAAGAGTAACAGAAAAATAAATGAAAATTTTGAAGTATTTGATGAGAATAAATTAATGAGGAATTAAAAAATTAAGAAAAAATTCTATTCCAAATATTCATCAAGGAGAATATTTTTATATCTCCTCCGAACCCGAAATTCTATTATTAGAATCCAAAATCCTTGGAGAGGGAAGTTACCAAATCTCTCCTGAAGAATTAAATAATTCTGGAATCGCAGAGGAAAGTTTCTATACTTCCCTGTTAAATTCTACTGTCGATTGCAAGGACGAAAATAACAATAAATAACAAATCTCGCTATGCAATGCGATTTAATTCTGTCAAAGGGAGCCAAAGGAAAAGAGCTCCACTCTCAAAAAAAATTAAATTACCAAGGATTGGAATGCCCGCAAAAAATGATAATCATCAAAATGATTCCTCTCATATTACTTCTAGAAAGAATGCAATCCTTATATAAATAATCCTTATATAAATTTTCGTAATTCGAAGGGAAATAAACCATCTTCAAAAATCCTAGCATCTATACAAAATCAATCTCAAGAAATGATAGACAAACGTAAGTCAAAACACAAGGAAAGAACTGAACAAGAATGTTGAAACGAACCTACAAAAAATATTCCACGCGAATACTTAGTTGTATCGGAAAAGATTGGAAAGGATAGACTCACAGAAAATACAGAACTATTACGTTTAAAGCATTTGAGTTTTCAGGAAAAAACAAGTGTAATGAAACTTATAATTGACAGCCAGGACAGATTTTACATCCCTGGAGAGAAGTTGTCAGCAACGAATATATTATAACACCAAATATCTACAATGGATGATCGACCTATAAATACACGACAATATAGATTCCCGCAAAATTCAAGAAGAATTAAATAGACAGGTAGAAGAACTGTTAGAAGGAGGAATCGTAAAACTTTCTCAATCACCGTATATAATATGCCTATATGGATAATTCCTAAAAAAAAGACGCAAAGGGAAACAAACGATAGAGAATGGTATTAGATTTCCGAGCCTTAAACGAAAAAACTGTCGGAGACGCATATCCGTTATCTAACATTATCGACATTTTGGATCAAATAGGCGGAGCGCAATATTTCTCGGTATGCAACTTAGCATCCGGATTTTATCAAATAAAGATGGATCCTGCTGACAGTCATAAAACTGCATTTACAACTCTTTTCGGTCATTATGAATTTGAAGCCGAAGGCTCTTCGAATTAAAGAATGCACCCGCTACCTTTCAACGATTAATGGATTTAGTATTATCAGGATTGCAAGGCAAAGAACTATTTGTGTATATGGATGACATTGTCATCTACGCTGCTTCATTAGAAGAACACGAAAGGAAGTATAATTTGTTGATAGAACGGTTACGCAAAGCTGATTTAAAATTATAGCCTGATAAATGCGAATTCTTGAAAACCGAAGTCACTTATTTGGGGCATATAATTAGTAAGAATGGAGTTAAACCCGATCCGAAGAAATTAGAGGCTGTAAGGTAATTTCCCAGGCCCAAAACGCTGAAAAAAATCAAACAATTTCTTGGATTAGTCGGGTATTACCGAAGATTTATACCAAATTTTTTAAAATTAACCAAACCCTTCACCAATTTTTAAAAAAAAATGACCAAATTTGAATGGACAATAGATCAAGAAGACTCCTTCCAAGCATTAAAAGAGAAATTGTGCAAAAAATCTCTCTTACAATATACAGACTTTTCCAAATCTTTTATATTAACTGATGCTTCCGGAATAGCGATTGGAAGCATTCTATCACAAGAAGAGATAAATAAAGATCGATCGATAGTATATGCTTTGCGAACTCTAACCGAAAACGAAATAAAATACGACACTTATGAGAAGGAAGCTTTAGCCATAGTATATTATGTCAAGCATTTTAGACCTTATCTATATGGATGGAAATTTACTTTAGTTATGGACCACAAACTTCTTCTCTAGTTTAAAAATGCACAGGACGCAAAGATGCGAATACTACAATGGAGATTAAAATTAGCTGAATACGATTACGATGTGGTATATAAAACTAATGTAAATGCCGATGCATTATCACGAAATTCGGTAGACCTTGAAAAAGCGAACTGCAATATAATTAATCACCACAAGCCTTTGAATCTTAATGATCCAAAAGATGCAGAAATTTCTAAAATGCTAGGAATCAGATGAGGAGGACGAAGAGGATTTTAAATTATATTTGACTGATGATGAATCACCTCAAGATTTATTACCAGATGATCATCCATCTGAAGAGAGTACGAATTCAACATCTTTTACACAAAAGGAGACAGAAGAGTCACAAGCTATGGAAAAGGTTACAATGCGTAACACTCCGCGAAATAATAAAATGCAGACTCGCCAAACAGCAAAAAATAGGGATGCCCAGCAGATTAAGCTATTCAGAGATTTCCCTCAACAAGAGAATGAAACGGAAAGAATAAAAGAAATGACTCATTGGACGGAGAAGGCGATGCAGAAAGCGACAATGAAGAGGAAAATCAAGAAAAAGAAAAATTTGAGGAAGGACATAAAAATTCAGAAATTAAAAGGAAAAACGGGAAAAACTATTATTGTTAACGATCAAATAATCAAAAATAATATTCTCGATTCTCGCGAGTTATTATTTTTGCGAAAGGATAACGTTGCATATTTTGTCGAGCCACACCATAGGAGACCATTAGATTCAGATTCACAAAAACTATTTGAAAGAAACGAGATCCCTCGCTTAGGAAATCTCGCTCTAGGTAAAAACCAAAGTCGTAAAAAATACTACCATTTAGCCTTGCCTATCAGCGAAGAGCTAGGAACGCGAGGAATCGACGATGACCCTCACCAGATTTCCACCGTAATAAAAGATTTACGGATTTTCACTGAAAATTTAAAATTAGAGACTGTTAGCATTGCTAAAACCGTTTATGTTAACAACGTGCCATAGAGCAATATCAAAACCACATTGCAATTAGTTTTTGTGGATTCAACAACCAAATTAATTATATGCAATGGACTAGTTAAATACCCACCTAAAGATCTTCGATCTACGATAATCGGAGAAATGTATTGTTTACCTACGGGAGGACACCGAGATGTCACAAAGACGTATAATAGAATAAAATATAAATATCATTGGGAAAATCTAAAATTCGATGTTCAACGATACATACAACAATGTCAGTTAAAAAACTAAAGTAAAAACCAAACAACCTATGATAATCACCAATACATCAGGATCGTCTTTTGACAAAGTAGCTATGGATATCGTAGGACCTTTATCTAAAACTGGAAGAGATAACGAATATATCTTAATTCTGCAAGACCAGTTAACTAAATTTTGCATGGGAATATCTTTACCGGATCAGACATCAGAAACAATAGCAGAAGCCTTTGTCAACAGATTTATTTGCGTATTAGGAACGCCTAAAGCTATATTAACCGATCAAGGGAGAAATTTTATCAGTGAATTAATGAAAAAAATAGCAAAAATATTCAGAATCTGTAAATTCCATACAACTGCATTTCACCCTCAGTCAAATGGATCCCTAGAACGATGACACCACGCATTAGAAGAATACTTGAAACAATACGCAAACGAGCAGAAACAATGGGACAGATCGGCTTAGCCATGTTTAATTACAACACTAGCGTCCATGAAGCTACGAAACATACTCCATACAAATTAGTGTTCGGTAAAATAGTAAGAATACCGTCAAACGAGCTTTTAAACCCTGAAGACAAATTAGCTAATTACGATGATTATCTAATAAATTTAGTTACACAACTTCATGTAATCCAAACAAATGCTCGTGAAAATGTCATAGAAGTTAAAGTTAAATAAAAAAAACATTACGATAAGAAAATTAATCCTCAGAAATTCAAGCTTGGATATCATGTATTTTTATTAAAGGGACCAAAAGCCTGACAATTTGAAGATCAATATACCGGACCTTATGAAGTTTTGGAAATTTTAAACAAAAATAATGTTAAAATTAAGATAAAGAAAAATAGTCGCATTATTTTTCCTTTAAACGAGATCGCACGAGGTCCAGTCCCGGATCAAAAGGATTAAGTTCCTTGACCCAAAAAATAGGATCGACGTTTGCACTGTCTCTTGGAACAGGTGTCATAGCGTCCCTTCGGGACGTTGACCCATATTCCGGGACAGAAATGGTACGTGCGACTCGCAGGTATTCGCCTCTGTGCGTATACCTGTGAGATTGAGTCTAATTGTCCTTCCATACCCTCTCCATTCTCTCTTATTGTTTCCTTCATCGAATTTCTAAGGGTTTGGACGTAACAATCGTTAGGCTGTTGTTCAAAATTAGGAACTTCATTATCGTCTATTGTACTTAGCTGGATACCCAAACAAGAATTCAGTCATTTAAATTAACCCAGTATAACGATGATCCATTATAACGCGATGTAATTATAACTATGCCTTGATCAAAATCTGTAATTGATGATTGGCATATATATTATTTTTGAATAATATTACTTTAAATACGAAGCGCCACTACGGTCTGAGGGTTGAGATATTAAACTATTATAATATATATATTCATATAAATGAATTAATTTCAGAAATGATAATTACGTGCCGATATAGTTGTTGGACTTTCATCGCAATCAATCTGAAATATTATTAATCCCCCCAAATTTCCCAAATTAATCTTAAAAAAATGTAATAAACTAAAATATTATTTTTGATTACACAAGTACAATTGTGCTCAGCTCTCATTGCTTTGTATTCCTTTTGAAGTCTTTTTGAATTTTAATTATTAGTAAGTTAAGTTCAACATTTTATCTTTAAAATGATTTTTAACCATATATTACGCCACAATTTTTTTCACTGAATGATTTGGAGTGAATAGTGCTTTTTCTAGTCTTTTCTATAAAAATTTTTCAAAATTTTGCCGCCGGTATTAGCATTACCCGAGATATACTACGAGATTATGTGACCGGATTTACACCTCATGTAAATGTATGTGTGTGTGTGTGTGTGTGTGTGTGTGTGTGTGTGTGTGTGCGTGCGCGAACAATTCATTACATGATTATATATTTCAATTACACGATTTCATCATACTGTGTGACGTGATTTTTTTCAGTATGACTTACAACTGCTAACATATTCATTGATTACCGCGTCGCATTTTGCTGCGCAGCAAGCGTCCAGTATGCAAAAGCCATTAGTCTATAGCTGTAAAAGATTTCTTAATCTCAATAGTCGACAACTTTAAATCATAGACCTTATAAGTATGGACTAACAATTGGTTACAGTTTCTGCAAAAAAACGATGTCTGAAGGTATTTACGTATTACTCAGAAAATAATCGAATTGATTGTATGGATTGTGAGAAGAGCAATTGCGAATTTGCGTAACGTAAATTTAAGAGAATTTGCATAAATTTAAGTGAATTTATTAATAAAAAACTTATATTTGCAAGACAAAGAGGCACGTATGTTAACTATTATTCTATAATAGTTAGGTATATCTTTATTGCATCCTCTTGAAGTTACAAATATATATACAATAACAATCACAAAAGTTTTCTTATCCTATTTTAACTTACTTTACCATATCTCTCTCTTCCTATACCTAGACCTCCGCTTCCGGTGTAATATCTTTATATCACTTTTCCATTCTCAAAAACTACAACTCATTAATCTTCCCCGTCTTTTCCCCCTCCCCTCTCTTTCTCCTTCTTTTTCTCTTCTCTCTTTCTCTCTCTCTCTCCTTCATCCCTCACCCTCCCTCCCTTCCCTTTCTTAACTCCCTCTCTCCTTCACTTTCTTCCTTTCTTCCTCCACCTCTCTCATCCATCCCTCACTCTCTCCCTCTTTCTCCAAAATTCTACAACCTCCTGTCAGTTCTTTCATTCCCTATACTTCAACTCCTACTCTTGCCATACTCTCATGATTCCCAGGCTCTCATGATTCCATTCCATTCCCACATAGCCTACACTTTCTTTCTTTCTCTCCTTCCCAATATCTTTTTCTTCATCTTATTCCCTAATTTAAACCTAGCTATCCTACTATATCTCCTTTCTCCCCATCCTCCTTTTCTTAAATATGCCGGAATCCCTTTCCACTTTATCCATCTATACTACCTATTATACTTCGCTTTCCTTATTTTTTCCCATCTTTCTTCTTTCTGCATTTCTGTATCTCTTTTTTCCAGCTTTTCGAACCTTCCCTTCATCTCTAGTCTTTGCCAGCTTTCCAACTCCAGTGCACTCGAAATATTGTCCCTTTCTTTCTCCCAATCTTTTAACTTTCTCCCATTTCTTACATTATCCCTTATCTCCTCCAAACATAACTGCGCCAAGAAAACTACCACCTTCTCCCTTCAATCTCTTCTCGAATGCTCAATCCCTTTTCCCCGCCCTTCCTCTTAGCTTTTTCATTTGCATTTCCTCCCTTATCATGTAGCTTGGCATCTTTCACTCCACTCCTAACATCCACCTTAAATATTCCTGCAACTTCTCCACTCCCTCCCTTTCTTTTCAGCCCCAGATTTCCACCCCATAACTTAGCCCAGATCAACGTCAAATACCATATCCTTTTCTTCCAATCATTGCCGAATCTTTTTTTCCCAATCCCCCATACCTGTCCCATAACTGCCGCCGCCTTCACTACCTTTTTCTTTTACGTGCTTCTCCTGCCCCACATTCCTTTGCAATGTATATCCCATATTTGAACTTCTCTTCTATCACCTTACCCTTCCATCTCCAGTCCAACTTATTACTTCAAAGCCTCCACTAATATTCCCCTATCCACCGAATCAAATGCCGTTTTCAAATCTACAAATAATGCTATTAGTTTTCCCCCTTTTTTCCTAATCTGCCTATTTATTAAAAAATTCAATACACGTATATATTATCTAATGTTTCCATCTCTTTTCTGAAGCCCGCTTGATGCGATGGAATTAATTTAATAAATGAACAGGTAAAGAAAAAAAGAGGAAAACCCTTCTTCTCACATCTTCTTTCAATTTTTCGATCAACGTCGCCATATATACTTTATACAGTGATAACATTATCGACACCTCCCTGTTGTCCCTTACCTCCTCTCCCTGCCCTTTTTTCATTACCGACACTACCATTCCCTCTTTCCATTCCTCTGTCCATTCTCTAGACCCATTCCTCCATACCCCTCCTCCCATACTTCCACACCTCGTTCGGAATTCCGTCCACCCCTTTGCCTTTCCGTCTTTTAATTTCCTAATCACCTTTCTTATTCCCTCCCTATTTAGCTTCTTTTTCATTTCCTCCTTTCTCCTTTTCCTTTTCCCATTACCATTCTCCCTTTCACCCCCCCCTAACAATTCTTTGAAATAATGCTTCCACTCTCTCATCTCCCCTTATTTATTCCTTTTCATTTTTTCCTTTCTCTATTTCGCATATTTGTTCTTCATTCTTCGCTCTCTCCACTTCTCTTTCCCATCTTTCATTCTCCTCTTTTTTCTTGGCTTCATATAATTCCTTATACTCTCTTTTTTCTTTCCTGTACTCCTCTCCTCCCCCCTTACCTTTCCTCCACTCCCTTAATACCCTTCTCACTTCTGACTTCATTTCCCTTACATTCCCACCCTTTTCTCTTCCTTTCTTTTCCTCTCTCCATTTCTATATTTTCCAATATCTCTCCCTTCCACTTCCTTCAGGCTCTCATGCACAGTCCCTTCCCTCTACTCCATTCTCCCTAACATCTCTTTAAATACTTCTCTACCTCCCTCATCCCCTACATGCTCCTTTCGCTTCTCTCCCGCTCCTCTTCTCCCATCTTTATCTCCTTTTAGTGAAACTACCAGTGGATGATGGTCTGAATTTATTGCATCCTCTATTTTCATACAATATATCTTCTCCCTCATCTCCTCAATCATCTTCTCTCATCTCTTCATCCCTCATCAATATAGTCAATCACTGAGTCCCCCCTTCTCCCAATTTCCTTTCTCATCTCCTTTTCAATTCCCATTTAAAATTGACCATCCCTTCTCTCTTATAAATTCTACAAACTTCTATCCTTGTTTTTCTTTCTATCCATTGACTTTCTTTTTTCTTCCTCCTCTCTCTCATTCTCTTCCCTTATTCTTCCTCCCTCTCTCCTCATTCTCGCATTAAAATTCCCCCCTACTACCGGTTTTACCCCCCTCTTCTTTTCCCTCCATCTATTCTAGATCCTCCAACTTTCTTTCCATATCCCTGTTAAAATATACCTCCACCATCCTTACTCTATTTCTACTTACTTTTGTTCTTCCCACCATCATCCCTTTCATTTCTTTCTTCTCTTCCTCTTCCTCATACAAATCTCTTTTAATACCTATCACCAATCTCCCTATTGCCCTTCTTTTTGTTTTTCTTTTTTGCGGCTTGCATCCTCCATATATTATATATATCTATCTGGTAATCTTTCTCTTACATAATTCCGTTTCTTCTCCTCGACTCATGTTTCCATCAACACTATGGTATCCCATCTTTTCAAACTTGCCCAAAAGTCCTCTACTCTTTATCTTTATTTCTCATCTCTGTCATATTCCAAAAAGCTATCCTCACTCCTTCCCCCCCCTTCTTTCCCCATTTCCTCCATCTTTCCCTCTTTTTTTCTCTCAGTCTTCTGCTTCCTATTTCCCTCTCTCTCTTTTCTCTCTCCCTTCCCCTGTTCTCCTCTTTATTCTCCCTCCCTCTTTTCTCCTCCCTATCTTTATTCTCTTCTGTATCACCCTCCCATTCTCCTTTTTATTCCCCCCTATCTCTCTTTTCTTGCTCTCTCTTCCTCTTTGTTTGTTTCTCCGATTTTAATCTTTTCCCCTCCTATCATTTCCTTCCCCTATCATCCCTTAGTTCTTCCTTCTCTCCATCCCATTTCCACCATTCTCCTTCAATCCATACCTTCCTGCCTCATCCTTGCTCTTCTCCCCTCCTTCATAACTACCTGTCTCATCATCCATCTTATCTTCCTCTCATGCCAAGTCAAATCTTCTTGGATTCATATATCCCTTCTCTTCAGCTTCCTTAACATATTTCCCTTCTCTTCTAAACTTTCCAAAGTTACCACCACCATTCACTCCCTCTACCCTCTATCTTTCTTATTTTCTTCCTTCTTATCTTCCTTCTCACTTCTATTCTTCCCATTATTTCTTTTATCTCTTATCCTCTATTTCTCCTTCTTCTAAATTTAATCCTTTTATTATTATATTTCTTTTCCTTTCCTCACTCTCCCTTTACTTCTTCCCTTCACTTCTTTCCTCCAATCTTCTTATCCATCCATCTTTCATTTCTTTCTCCACTTCTTGTCTCACTCCCGCCTCTCTTTTTTACACCCTC
The DNA here is from genome assembly GCF_024713525.1 of Acromyrmex echinatior. Taxonomy (NCBI): domain Eukaryota; kingdom Metazoa; phylum Arthropoda; class Insecta; order Hymenoptera; family Formicidae; genus Acromyrmex; species Acromyrmex echinatior. Next base: position 13,238,721 of record NC_141857.1, on the reverse strand, counting down.
CTTTTTCCACTTTCCTTTCTCTACTTTCACTTTTTTCCAATTTCCTTTCCAATCTTCATCCTGTCCACCATTTCCTCTTTTTCCTTCTTTCATCTCTCCATCAACTCCTCTCCACTTCTTTTCTCACCATCTCCTTTTGCCCCTTAGCTACCTCTCTTATTTATTTTTTAATTCCCCCTAACCCTTCCCTCATTTCCTCCCTCATTTCCTTGAGCATTTCCTTTATCCCCCCTTCCTCTCCCATTTTGACTAGCGATCTTATCATTTTTTTACTCCTAAAAATTTCCTCTACTATTTTCTTCTCCCTTTCCCTCTCTCTTCCTTTTTAGGAACTTCTCCAACTCACCTGTACTTCCACGCTTATTCTTAGCCTTCCTGAATTCTTTCATCATTTATCCTCTCTTTCTCTCTCTCTCTCTCTCTCTCTCTCTCCCCCCCTCTTTCTCTCTATCCTTCCTTCTGCGCTATTTCTTTCGAACAGACTCAACTTATTGATATCTCTGTATCTCGAACCGACTCTGTTGTTCTCTCCCGAACATACTTTCCCCCATTACCCACTCCTGAGTGCCGTTCCACCTCCCCGCATGCCATGTGCCAATCCTTTTCTTCTCTATCTCCTTCTCTGTCTCCTAACCCTTTTCCTCCATTTCTCCCCACGCTGTCTCGCTCTTCTCTTCACTTCCTCTCTTACCTCCACTCACACGATCTCACCTCTTTCTCTCTCTCTCTCTCTCTCTTAATCTCATTTTGTTCGATAGTATGCTTTGAAATATTAAATTGTTTAGATGTTCTCATGTTAGTTTGGAATATCCTAAATATCTCATATTACGATTTCCATGTCTTGCTGTTTCACGAATTTTCATCAAATTTAATCTTTACAGTTAAACAAATTATTATATCACGTGTTTTCCTATGAATACAATCTTATTCAATCACTACAGACTTTATTACCCAATATCTACTTTTATATAATAAAATAAAATTTGAAGATTAACCACAATAAAATTTGATAACATTCAATTTCATAGATCTTTTTTTGCAACAACTACACACGCATGATATAATAATGAATTTTCTACTAAAAAGATTTTACACTAAGAGTAAAGTGATAAAACCAATGATAAAATCAAATATGCGCTTATTAGTTTAGCAAAAACCTCGCTATCTCATATTAGGAGTCTATCCCATAATAGGCGACCTTGTTCTATATTAATAATAGAAATATATATAGTTTAATGACATAATTTTGAAAAAACGAATATAACCTCATTGTAGTAATTTTTTAATTATAACTCAAAAGTATGTTCTTCTCACGATTCTCATTCGATCTAATCCGATTACTTTCTGAGACAGCCACAAAAATCTTAGATTAGGCTAGAAAATTTTTTTGAAATACAATTGAGTACTGTTGGGTGGAATTAGAAATCCGACGATATGTCGTAAACAGAAAAGAGAAACATACTTTTCAGATGCTTTTCTTTCTCAAAGTGTCTACTCTTAGGGCCTTTTTCACCAATTTCGATTAATGCTAATTGATGGTTGATTCAATCATCACGATTACTAATGTGAGAACAAAATTTGTATCAAAAGAGGAAAAGATAAGAGACTGACAGTTTTGATACATTAAACCGCTATTAGCATTTCTGCGAATTGAGCGTCGATTAATTTAATCAGTAGTTGAGAAAGAGGCTCTTATAAGGGAGTCATTGAAACTGAATCTCACCGATTTTGATGAATTTTGAATTGTAAAGCATGAAAAAATATATTAGAACCATATTTTTTTGTGCTTATTTCGAGGTTTAGACGGTGAAATACCTCCTCAAAAATAATAAATTGTGTATCGTTTTTTAAAAATATTTTTTAAACTATCAGGTATATCCAAAAATATTTTATATAAAAGTTACATAATTTCTTATGTTCTGTATAATGACATAAAAGACGTAAAAATCAATTTTACAATAAATTGTTATAAATTATTAAAAATTTATTGTAGAGAAATTCTGATTACACCAATCGGTTGTACGGGAAAAATTATGGGTAAAACTCCTGTGTTTAGGGGAACCCTCTCCGATGACAAGACCTTGGTCTTGACATATGTTATCAAGGTCATGATCCTGAGTAACCTCTAACAGGTTTTAGCCATTGCTCGTCTCTACTTTAAAATATATATTACGATTTTCCACGAGAAGCGACTCTCACCTCTTCTTCCCCTCTGCAAAGGAGCACACGACTCTCACCTTCGACTCTCATCCCTCCTCTCCCTCTACAAAAGAACATGTCGTACGTAGATTGAGACTGATTTTATATCGCTGATATTCAGCATTTTGCCTAATTACACCTTTCTCATAACAAATAAGAAAATAACTCGTCGTAATTATCAATCAAGCGTAGAAATTCGTGAAGTCGCATGTTGACGTATTAGAAATCTATCAACTACTATATACAAGGAATGTTCGAGAGCTTTGATGAGTCCATTACTATTATGAATGAACATAAGTGTGTATGTATACTCAACTGTGTTTATATGTATTCAAAGCACATAGATTTCGATTTTACAATAATAGGGGGAGAATGGGAGTGAGAGTTCAAAGGTGAAAGTCGCCTGAGTGATTTCCTGAGTGATTTTCTGCAAAAATTAAGTGGGGGACGACATTGGTTTAGAAGATATGGTATATATAGCAGAAATAAGACGTTATTTTCGAAACTTTTTTTGTTTATAATTTTTTAACGAAAGACGAGCTAAAATCTATTAGAGGTCACTCAGGGTCATGACTTTGATAACATATGTCAAGATCAAGGTCATCGGAGAGGATTCCCTTAAACAGGAGTTTTACCAAAATTGCTAAAGAAGTATGCTTAAATTTTTTTATGTTTATGCAAAACAATAAATAAGTAATGAAAAGTCGTTTCTATCCATGCATAGATCACCAAGGGTAGTCAAAAAATGACAATCATAAATAGGACCACAGCATGAAAAAATATTTTTGACGTTAAAAATACATTGCAAAAATCAATTTTACAATTAATTGTTATAAACAAAAAATTTTTACATAAACGAAGAACAATTTAAGAAAGAGTTAAACATGTTTTTTAAATAATTTTTCCCATATAATCGATTGAATTAGTCATTTTTTCTCTACAATCAATTTTTAATAATTTGTTTATAACAATGATCTCCTATACTATCCAAAGTACACCTTTTTTTCTGAAAAATTTAATCGCGAAATTGTAACACATTATTTACATTTATATTTATTACATTTCTGTATATTATATTTACATAAATTTGGGCGGATTTAATAAAATATAATAAGTATAAATTTTGGTAATTATTTAAAGAAATACACAATACAAAATAATATGTAAAAGATTAATATATAATAACATAATATAAAAGATACATAAAAATGTCGATATAAAATTAATGCATAAACAATTTTTATATAAATAAATAATGTACTTGTTTTATTTATAGTACGTGGGTATTACAAATGTAATGATCATGAAAAAATTATGTAATACAAAGTCACTTTTTACACCAAGAACAAATAATGATAGCAGTTGCACCACAAATATCACATTTTATTTTGGAATCACTTTGAAAATAAAATTCAACTGATATTTGGAACTGCCGGTCTATTCTATAATATATCTGCTTTAAACTATATAAATTTAAATTAATTTTGAAACTTAGACGATGAGAATTGATAGTGAGTTATTGATTGTAATTTTAAGATATTATTTATAACATGAAGTTTAATTGCAAGGTCTAACAACATAATGATATCAGGAAAATCTGAAGTCATAAACATCTAATAATAATATTTTTCCCGTTGTATCAGCTGGTATTGGAAAACAATGTCTGTTGCAGAATCTAGCTTTAGAAATAACTGGAAAGGATGCGGGCAGTAGGAGTTAAGCGCAGAAGACGTCGCGCAAATACAATAATATATCTATGAAGTATGAAACTTCTTTACTTACTAAAACGCACTTACATATTTCGGCTCACTTTTAAGCCCTCCTCAGAGACAACACAAACTAACACAAATAGATTGTAAATAAAAATTATCCTGTCATGGTGAGCTCCTCTACTTCGAGAATTTAAATGCTTGAATTAAACCTAAAAAGAGTAAAAGAAAAACGAAAAGAAAAATGAGCAAAAATAAGGAAATGATGGAAATATCGGAATAGAGAATATGAAAAACTAATTTTTTAAACTAATCAAAAACTTTAATTAATTCAGGATAATTATAGTTTGGGATAATTATAATTAATTATCCCGAAAATAAGGCCGTTAATCCTGATCACAAATTACAAACTATATCGCAAACATTACTATGAATTATTCAAAAACCAGTTCTTGATATTTTGGCCAAGCAGTATCAGACACAGTGAGTCATTTTTAATTTTAGTATTATTTAAGGTTACAAATGGAAAAATTTAGCATTAAAAATAATCAATTCCACGAAAATGAAAGTTGGAAAGTAATCAAAAATCACGCCAGAAAGACTCATTATTGTGTACGAACAATATTGACTAACAAGACGTGACAACAATTTTAGTCTTTATAACTTGTCTATGATTAGGAGGTAGGCCTTGGGAAGCCCCTCCATATCCGTCTGTAAGTTGAGTCCGTGCGTTTGTCTCCTGATGAATATCATCTCCGAAATCAATCTTTTCCTGTAGTAGGGTTCCTCATCTAATATTGTAACGTTGTCCCAATCGAAATCATCCTTTTGTAACTGATGCTCCGTTATGACATTACGAGTAGAGGTGTTCCATCGCATGGTTCTTATGCTCCGTGATTCTTGACCTCAGCTATCTACACATAATGTCTGTTCCATATAACTTACATCGCAACTCTTACACGCGATCTTATAAACAACATTCGACTTCTTGTCACGCGGTAAAGGTCCATATACACCCTAATGAATTCTCGCAATTTATTCACTTCTCAGTAATATCACGAGTGAAAGGAACAGTGGACCACGAAAGCTGCACTGCTTCAACCCTATTATCATTAACAAAATTCTTTCTATTACTAGCCGTAACAATTTTCTTCAAACGATTGTTAATATTCTCAACGATTGTTAATATAAAGTTCAATGGATAATCATTCTCTAACAATATTTTAATAATGAAACACAAATTATCAAGGTGAAATTTAGAATTAGAAAGCGAAACTACTCTATCAATTAATTCCGCGATTGTGCGAGGGCAAGTCAATAAGTTCTTAGAAAATCTGTCAGAGGGCACTCGCAGTGTCATGTCACATTACTTTTTGACAAGTAGCATCTTTCAGCTGTTTATTGTTAAATTTTGAGCGGAATTCATCGCGTGATTCGGTTTCTGCAGACGATTAAAGCGAACAATCTTTGTATTTTTTGCGAAATGGAAAAAAACGAGTTTCGTGCAGTGATCAAACATCTACATATGAAGGGTTTAACACCGAAAGAAATCAAAGCCGAGTTAAATTAATGTTTATAGCACATCTGCACCAGCATTTGCGACTGTATATAATTGGGTGAATGAATTTAAACATGGTCGTACATCCACATGTGATGCACCTCGTTCGGGACGTCCAATTGAGGCTACGTCAGAAATCATTGATAAAGTTCACAATATTGTTTTGATTGATCGATGAGTGAAAGTGCGCGAGCTTGTTGAGGCCACAGGCATATCATATGGCACAGTAATTTCAATTTTGCACGAACAATTGGGTACGAAAAAGCTATCGGCAAGATGGGTGCCGCGTTTGCTCACTGTGGACTATATGCTAACGAATACAAAGAGCTATTTATCAAAGAAACTATTATACGGGAAACTATTATTATATAAGGGACAGTCCTGCTTACGTATCTTCGGAAAAGCGTAGGTTCTCTGAAGTATCCCATTATTTAACAAACTTTTATATATGGAATTAGCTATATACTTTTTTCCTTCCAACTAATTAATTAAGCGCGTAAGCCCGTTATCATTCTCCTCGTCAGATCTCTTTCAACTACCTCTTAAGTATTCACATCCTGAAGCATCTCATTTACTCTGGAAATGTATACCTTTCTATCTAATGCTACCGTCACATTCCCCTTATTCGCACGAGTAAAAATAATCCTACCTTTCATATCTCTTAAAAAAACCCTTTGTGTCTTTCGCTAGCTGTGACAAAGTCTTATCTACCTCCGTACAATGTAGGAAACAAGAAGCTAAGTTATTTAATACAGGAAATGAGTGGTTCAAGATCGAGATGCGCTCATCAATAGGCAATTTGTAAATATTACTTTCTATACACTTAATAAGATTGGTTAAATCCAATCTATTGTTTAAAGGTAAGACAAAGTTATCTCCCAATAAAAAGTTCTGTATAATAGGAGGTATAGAAGCTGATAGATCAGCTTTCACTCTTTTTAGGTTTAATTCTGGCATTTTTTGAATACGAAATACAAAGAAATATTTCTTTAAAATTAAAATTTTTTTTTTTAGTGTACAATAATAATTCAATTGCATTTATAAGATATGAGGTGTGTTAAAAAAATATCGAACTTTAATTTTTAAACCGCACAAACAAAGCACGGGAGACGTCTTTCGTGGAGATGTGTTAGGTACATTTATGCACATGTGTGAATTTTTTTCCGCCCGTAGAAAGTCGCTGGCAGTCGATCTATGACCTGTGAGTAGCGACTTGGCAGCTCCATCATGATAATGCACCCGCCCATTCTTCACATCTGATTCAGATTTTTTTGGCCAAACACATTCTCGTGGTTCGTCAGGCTCCATACTCCTTCGACATGGTTTCATGTAATTTTTGGCTATTCCCAAAGTTAAAAATGCCGCTGAAAAGAACCTGATTTGAATCAAGAAAGATATTATGCGGAATGCAACGGCCCAGCCTTGAACACCATTTCAAAAGATGCGTTCCAGAAATGTTTCCAACAATGGCGGGACCGCTAGGAGAAGTGTGTGCATTACCAAGGGGACTACTTTGAAGGAGACTAGCGTAAATATATTGTGTATGAATAAATGTATTTTTGCCGACCAAAGGTTCAATATTTTTTGAACATACATCATACATATTTTATTTAATAGATTCATATTTTTTTGCGTATCTCAAAGTTTAGAAGGTAAAATGTCCCTTTGAAAATAATGGATTTTATCATTTTGAAAAAATATTTTTCAAACTATAACGTAAAAAAATATTTCATATAAAAATGGTCTAGTTTCTTATATTCTGTACAACTATCTTATATTCGGTATAAAAGATAAGTTGTAAAAATAAATTTTGCAACAAATTGTTATAAACAAATTATTAAAAATTGATTATAAAGGAAAAGTGACTGCACTAATCGATTGTATGAGAAAAATTATTAAAGAAACATGTCTAACTCTTTCTTAAATTGTTTTTTGTTTATGTAAAAATTATTTATTTATCACAATTAATTGCAAAATTGCAATGTACTTTTAATGTAAAAAAATATTTTTTCATGCTCCGGTCCTATTTACGATTAGCCTTTTTGTAACTACCCTTGATGATGTAGGCATGAATAGAAACGACTTTTCATAATTTATTTTTTTGCATAAATATAAAAAAATTTGAGCATGCTTTTTCAGTAACTTTTCTCGTATAATCGATTGGTGTTATTGGCATTCCTCTACAATCAATTTTTGCAAAATGTCTTTTATACTGTTATGCAGAGTACAAGATACTATACAACTTTTATATAAAACATTTTTGGATGTACCTCATAGTTTAAAAGATATTTAAGAAAAACGATACAATCCATTATTTTCGAGAAAGTATTTCACTCCCTAAACCTTGAGGTAAGCACAAAAAAATATGGGTCTAATATTTTTTCATGCTCTAAACAATATATCCAAAATACATAAAAATTGGTAAGAGTCAGTTTCAATAGTTCTCCTTGTTAATCGTGTCCTTAATCGTGTATGAACTGTGAGCATTAATGTAGAAAGGTGGTTACTTCTCAGTTTAGGAAAATTTCCGAGGGACGAAATCGATAACCGTAGGTACCGAGACATAATTAAAGACTGTCAATCAAATTAAGTGATTGAGGTGACCAAGCTACTACTCCATGTCCAATCCACCATCATGGATAATGTCTATTTAGCCAAGCTCGAGTAGCTATGCCGTAATGAGCTGGACAACCATCGAATTAAAATCACATTTCAATTTGTTGTTGCACGTGGATATCTTCAAAATAATCAAAGAAGTCAGTCTCCAAAAAATTTGTAAATCTGATTGCATTTAATCTGTCGGATAAAAAAAATGGTCCCACTAGAATGTTATTCCAAATTCCGAGTCAAATATTAACAGCAAATTCATCCTGGAAACTACATTGTTAAAAATTTTATGAAATTTAATGTACTTTTAAGTTACACAATTTAAATATAATTTCATGACATTACATTAAACTTAATGTATTTATAAATGAAAAGTATATTTATGTACATATATTATATATGAAATTTAAAGTATTTTTCTGAAAAATTTATAAAATTTAATGTACATATTCATTACATTTAAGTAACTTAATTTTCAGTTAAATCATTCATTACTTTTAATTTCGTTCATAACCACGAGCTTCATTTACATGTAAAGGAAGTTCGTGATTATACGTTCGTGATATTTCTAACAGTGTGGAATTTTCATGATAATGTGGAACATACATGATAATTTCTTTGATTAAATAAAAAAGATAATTTTTCTTCTTATAAATGTAGTTTTGTCCGTCCACATTATTTTTGTTGGAAATTAATTAGAAAAATCATATCAATACGCACGCACGCACGCACGCACGCACGCACATATGGTACGCGATTGCGAACGATGGATAACGAATTTCTCCTTTCGTATCCAACACTTTATTTTATCTACAATATTGTATTTCTTACTCGCTACGCCCTTCCAGCATCACTTGACTTTCTTTGTTTCGATAGTTGGTCCACAGCTCCGTGTACGGAGCAAATTGGCCAATAACGCAATGCATGATTTTGCCTTGTTGGTATGTGTGACGCAAAGATTAGGCAATTGTTCCAAAAGTTATCCCTTCAAAAATTGCACGCCTGCGCCCGCAGCAAATTAATGCCACCAAGATTGTGCGCCGAGATGAATGAAGAGGACATTTGGATTTGTAGGTCAAATCATAGTGGAAGTATACAAGATGTAGCATTCCGCTGATTGCGCATTGAAAGCGTAAATGTGGGACAAGATGTGATTGGTTGTTCCCGTATCCCATCGTTATTATACCCAAATATGTGCATAAAGGCAAAAATTCTATTGAATAACATTACAATCCGAAGCGCCACTACGGTTTAAGTATTAAGATGTTGAACTAATATATATATTATTCAAACGAATGAATTAATTTCAGAAATAATAATTACGTGTCGATATGGTTGTCGACATTAACGCAATTAATCTGAAATGTAATAATCCCCCCAAAATTCCCCAAATTAATCTTAAAAAACTGTAATAAACTTATTGCGAAAAAATATTGCCTCGGCCGGGAAAAATTCTATTGATTGTTTCTGTTGATTGGAAGGTTTGGACACTGGCATATGACCTATGCAGATGACCTGGTACTGCAAGAGAGGAGATGGAGATGATGATGAGAAGGTTAGAAAAATACATGTACAAGGAGAAGCTAAAGGTGAATGTGGAGAAGAGTAAGGTGAAAAGACTTAGAAGGGGAGGAGGCAGGGAAGTGAAGATAAAATGGGAATGGAAGAGAGAGAAAGTAAAGAAATTTAAATATTTAAATATTTATTTAAATATTTAAACAGTACAGAAAACTGAACAACAGAAAGAGCATATAAGAGAAACGATGAGGAAGGCAATAGTGATAATGACAGGAGTGTGGAGAATAGGAAGAAGTAGGTTTGAAGAAAATTTGAAAGTTATTCGAGATGAATAGAAAGTATAACGCTATATGGAGCAGAACCAGTGGAAAGACGGTGGAAGAAAGAAAAGGAGGAGGTAATGAGATAGTGGAAGAGTTAGTGGAGAAAGACTAGGATATATAGAAACAGAAGAGGGAGGCAAAGATGAGAGAATCGAGATACAATGAATGCTGATTAGAACGGAGAGGCTGTCACAGTACTTAAGGAAGAGAAAAAAGGAAAAAAAAGTGGTAGGAATAACAAGGTTTAGATTAGGGAATAAAATGAGAGGGGGAGAGGATATTGAAAGGAAGAGGAGAAACGCAAATACAGAATATGCGGAGCTGAAGAGATATGAGTGCTTGTTGGAGAGGTGTAACAGATGGGACGAGGATATACAGGGGAGAGTGATAGGAGGGATAATGAAAGAGAGCGAAAGAGGTGACGATTGGATAAGGCTGATAAAGATAGAGGGAGACGAGAGAGAGAGAGAGAGAGAGAGAGAGAGAGAGAGAGAGAGAGAGAGAATTGTAATCTGTTAAGAAGTTATATGTAGAAAGTGTCTGATTGTTATCACAAATTCTAATTGACATTAATAATTATTCTAATTATTCGTTTAAAAAATTTTTTTAACATCGAAAAGCCTCGATATCATACGCCTAAAATCACTTGATTTATAAAGTGGCGCAATCATCCGCTATTTTGAGTCCCACATAGTCCTTTAACGTTTTCCGTCTCATTCATCCCAATACATCAGAGAGAGAGAGATGTAAAGGAGAGTAAGCAGACAAAGATGAGGGAAGATTGAGGCAAAAAACAAATAAAAGTGATGATATGTGTTGTATTTAATGTAAGAAGTTCTTGTAATCTTGAAAAAATATCGAAAAGTTATATATAATGAAAGTTATATATACATTTAGTCAAAGAAAAAGCGGTACAACAGAAAAGTTTGAAAAATTTCTGAAACTTCAAATGCTCGTAACTAAATCAATTTTAGTGAGTAAATAATTATGATACAGAAGTGTTAAAAAAAAAACGAAAATGAAGTTTGAAGTCTGTATTTCGAGAAATTTCTAATGCTGATTGAGTGGCATCGATAATTTTTCAATAGCCGATGATAGAGTGAGGACCTGCAAAATTGAAAAGTAGAACCTCTTGTTTCCGGAGTTGCACGGAGTAAAGCAGTTGACGCAGTTTAATGGAATAAAAAAGGCATAAAATTTCAAAATCTCCCCTTCAAAATATACTTTTGCAGAATTCGATATGACGATTTTTAACCAAATTATGACAATTTGAAAAAAATAATAATTTTTTACAAAATACAAAATAATAATGAATTATGAATTGTAATGTTGTAATTATCAGTTCAAACCAAAGCAATTCTAAGATGTTGATTGTATGAAATCACATTCGCGCACGCGTGCGCGCGCGACTGTGCGTGTGTGTGAAAATTTTTTATTGATGCAAGCTTGGGCGCGCGCGTACGTGTGAATGTATGCGTGTACACTCGCGCAACCGTTAATATGTACATGTCATGAATGTTTCACATTCATTATTAACACTGTTATTAACGTTCGCGCGAGAGTACACGTGACACACACACATACACACACACACACACACACACACACACACACAGAGGTTTCATTTTAAGTAATATGGTCGATTATCTCGCGAATCGATGATTTTATTAAAAAATTTTTTGAACGAAAGTTGCATGGAAGGAGGACACATGATGAAAATATGGACTTGACCTTGAATGACCTTATCATAATTAGGTCAAGGTTAGTAATGTTTTTTTAAATGGAAATCCTTATTTTTTATTACATATTCTTGTAGCTTATCTCGAGAGCTTTTTAAAACACTATAATAAAATTACTTTTTGTTAAGTATTTGTTAAGTTATAAGGCAAGACCGATCACCGATCCGGCCGATTAAGATAAGACCGATCATTGATTCGGCCAACTAAGGCAAGACCGATCACTGATCCGGTCGATTAAAGCAAGATTGATCATTGATCCGGCCGATTAAGGTAAGATCAATCCGAATATGTCTTTAGCCGTTGATAAAATGTTCAAATGGAGCTCCATTTTTTTGAAGATATAGCCTCAATCATTTCTTTAAAATTTTCTACTGTTGAAATTAAAATATTTTGAGGAAAAATACATCATAAAAACGAACGTGGTTTATAAATAAAAACGTATGAAAAGAAGAGCATAAAAAACCACCGTACAAGATATAGTTTGTTGATATTTAATTATCATTACATTAATAAAAACATTAGACGTTTCGGCCACAATCTAGCCATCTTCAGTAAATTCACAATATTCTTAAAACGCAGAGTTACATATAGCTGACATTAAATTCAACCGTCGTATGATATAATTATATATAAACGTGTTCTTTCATCATGTGAAGGTGCCTCGTACAACAATGTTATCATATCACCGCCAATTATCATATCACGAAAAGTGTAGAACAAGAATTTCCAGATTCTAATTTAATAAATTTGTGTATCATTAATATCTTATAATCGAAATATGTAAGAATAGAATCGTTACCTATTTTACAGCAAAAAGATATAATGATGAATCTCAAGTACATCCTTTGCACAGATGGAAATTTGTCGTGACATTGTGTGTTACACATTGTGTATTGTTATTTGTCATATCAAAAGTTTTTTTGCTGTAAAACAGATAACGATTCTATTCTCACACATTTCGATTAGAAGATATTAATGATAAGTTAATTTGTTAAATTAGAATCTGGAAATTCTTGTTCTACACTTTTCGTGATATGATAATTGGTGGTGTAACATTGTTGTATGGCAACTTCGAGGCACCTTCACATGATGAAAAAAACACGTTTATATATAATTATATCATACGACGGTTGAATTTAATGTCAGCTATATGTAACTCTGCGTTTTAAGAATATTGTGAATTTACTGAAGATGGCCAGATTGTGGCCGAAACGTCTAATGTTTTTATTAATGTAATGATATAATAATTAAATATCACAAACTATATCTTGTGCGGTGATTTTTTATGGTCTTCTTTTTTTATTTTGAGGAATGCTATGACAAACATTAGTTATTCGATTTTTCATGTCTTCTGCAGTCTGTCGGCGGAGTTTTGTAAACAATATTTTTTATGTAGTCCCACAAAAAAATCGAAGTTAAGTCAGAAGACCGTAGGGGCCATCGAATATATCTATACCTCCCTATTCATTTTTCATAAAAGATGTTATTGAGATATTCCTTCACAATACGATAGGAATGGGATAGCACACCATCTTGCTGCCATCACATTTTTTGTCGAGTAGCAAAATCAACTTCTTCTAAAAGCTCAGGCAATTTATTCTGCAAGAAAGAAAGATAAGTTTCTCCATTTAAGCGATTATCAAAAAAGTATAGACCAAATATCCATTTATAATTCCGCATCAAATATTTAAACTCCAACGATATTGATTATCAACACGTTGAGTCCAGTGAAGATTGTATGTGGATCAATAATGACAGTTATGCCTGTTGAGTTATACATTGTTATGAAATGAGGCTTCGTCACTGAAGAGAATAGATTAGAAAATAGTTGGATTTTTTTATCATGTAATGTATTATTTGTAATTGCCCAATGACAAAATTGTCTTCTTAGCCTTATATCATTTTCACTTATATCTTGGGTTAAAGTGATGTGCTAGGGATGGAATTTATATCTTTGTAAAATCCTTCACATAGTGACATAAGGAATTTCTAAATTACGTTGCAGTTCTTTAGTCGAAATATGAAGATTCAAGTTTATCATTGCTAGCATTACTAATACACGCGGATCATTAATATCATTTTCAATATTTATTTGCTTGCGGTTTCCCTTATGGATTTTTCTACGCTCTCGTAGAAATAAAATTCTTCTTATCTACATTACATTTTAATGTCGTCTAAATGGATATCTATTACGATACAATCTTTCTGCTCTACAATAATTTCGTCCAGCTTTACTAAGAATAATATCAACGATTTCATTTAAACTGTAAGCGGCCTTTTTGAAAAAAGCTTTGAAAAAGCCCACTAATGTAAAAAAATTGAAAGAAAAAGAGGAAAAGAGGAAAATATTAGGGGTTTGCATTAAAAGTTATTGTTCACGTTTAGATGACAGTAGTTGCGTATGCTATGGTCAGAGACATCTGCTACTTATATCATTTTGAAGTGTAAACATTTCCTACTAAAATTCAGTCAACAGACGTCATCCTTGGTTACATATGTGCTTTTCTATAACTGAATTAAAATGGAACGTGATAAGTTGTTTTTCCGATATGTACTTCTACACTATTTTGATTTGAAAAAAAGTGCAGCTGAAACTCATTGCTTGCGGAAATTTATGGTGAATCTGCTCCATCGGAAACAGTATGTAGAAACTGGTTTCGACGATTCAAAAGTGGTGATTGTGACGTTCACGACAAACAAAGCAATGCTCTGTATTTGGTGGGATATGGAGGATTTCGTGTATTATGAGCTGCTTAAACCGAACGAAACAATCACGAGCGTTATCGACAACAATTGAAACGTTTGAATGATAATTTGATGCAAAAACGACCATCAATTGCATCAAATCGTCGAAAGGTGATTTTACTATGATAACGCTCGGCCGCATGTTGCTATAATCGTGAAACAAACACTGATGGATCTCGAATGGGAGGTTCTCCCGCACCCAGCGTATTCTCCGGACTTAGCACCAAGCGATTATCATCTGTTCCGATCGATGCAACATGCTCTGGAAGATACACACTTCCATAATTATAGCGAAGTCGAAAATTAGGTTGCTGAATGGATTGATTCAAAAGACAGACCATTCTTTCGTCGTGGAATTCAACTTCTGCCTGAAAAGTGGCAAAAAGTCATAGCTTCCGAGGGAAAATACTTTGATTGAGGTATTCATATATTTTGTTATTGAAATAAGTGCTCAAATACAAAGAAAAAACAGTAACTTTTAATGCAACCCCCTAATACATAAAAAGAGGAAAATACTATACGAAAAAAAGAGGAAAGCTGAATCGTTTAATTGAGAAAGATTGGGCTCAATTCCGTGTGTGCGAGCATATGTCAAGCAGTGTGGATAAATCGCGGAGACGCGCGCGAATAAGACTCCCGCTCACACGCGCATACGTACATGGATATAACGCTGGCTTATACTGTAATTGTCAAGTCACCATAACTCGGAAAGTACTCAATGAAACGTAACTTTATTATAGTGTTTTGGAAGGCTCTCGAGATAAGCTACAAGAATATATAATAAAAAGTAGGAGTTTTCGTTTTAAAAAACATTAATGATCTGATTTTGACAAGATCACTCAAGATCAAGTTCACATTTTCATCATGTGTCTCTCTTCAAACCATGCAACTTCGAAAAATTTTTCAATAAAATCGATTCGCAAGATAATCGATCATATTACTTAAAATAAAACACCCTGTGTGTGTGTGCGTGTGTGTGTGTGTGTATGTGTGTGTGTGTGTGTATATATATATACAATATATATATATATATATATATATATATATATATACAGGGTGACACGAATACGGCCCTACTCGTCCCGAGCAGGTAGAGTGGATTAAATTGAGTAGAAAAGTCATCTACTATTTTGCAATAATTAATGGCACGAGGGCCGCGAGGAGCGGAGATGCCTAGTAGGCGCGCCGCGCCGTTTGAGCTTAGAGACTCGCGACGGTAAGCCCCGCTCCTCGCGGTCCGCGTACTCAATGGGGGCCGTATCTTTGGCAATAGTATGTTGGGAGGACGCGCGTATTCGGCTATCTTTAAACGTTAATATTTCGTTAATTATTGCGAGCATTGCAAAATGATAGAAGACTTTTCTATTCAGTTTAATCCATTCTATCTGCTCGGGACGAGTGGGGCCGTATATTCAAGCCACCTGTGTGTGTGTGTGTGTGTGTGTGTGTGTGTGTGTGTGTGTGTGTGTATATATATATATATATATACAGTATATATACATATAAACGTTTGTTTTGAGACATTCTATATATATATATATATATATATATATATATATATATATATAGGATGTCTCAAAACAAACGTTTATTCTTAAAATGACGTATTCCTGGCATAATTCTAAGACAATTCTTTTTTTGTCAAAATTTTATTTGTAGCTTAGTTTTTGAATAATAAACGAAAATAGTATGCGAATTACGCGTCGCGTACGAAAAGTAGGCAAAGGCGACGCAACTATGCAACGTGGGCGCTCATTTGCTTGCTACGCGTGAAACGCGTGACACGATGATACGCGCACATACACGTATTTCCTCTCTCTCTCCCCCCCCTTTATTTCTCTCTCTCTCTCTCTCTCTCTCTCTCTCTCTCTCTCTCTTCTACCTTGTAGAGATGCCTTCAGTCGAGCTGGAAAAAGACAGGATAATTTCGTGACCGTGAATTCCAACGAAATTCTTATAAATCCACAAAATAAGTTTTGTTTTTCACATTAATTGTATCACGCATCACGTATATGCGAATTTTTGTCTTTCACATTAATTGTATGATTTATAATGTTTCACCCACACTCGATTTATAAAGGAATTTCAATGTGTTTATAATCACTACTCATTAGTTATTTATCTTCTGAGAATTAAATCCAAGAAAGATATTGCGTACAGTAATTAATAATAAGAAGTTTTTCTCTTTTTATAAATTGTATCGCGTATCAATACGTTCATGAATTTTTCCACGCATTGATTTTTGTAAACAAATCACTACTCTTAATCACTGCCGATTAATCATTCAACAACTGAGAATTACTACAAAGAACGAAACATTGCACATAGTTATCACAATCAAATTTCATCGCAAATCAATACCACTGATTTACACAAGCACTCGAATAACAAACTGAGGAATTTACTAACTTTATTATGGTAAATCACAATAAAATACTACCGATTAATTATTCGACGAGTTGAAATTACTTGAGTGTTATACACATGTTACTCGACATGGAGGCTCGATGTAAACAAGTCAATGGGTTAAGTTACTACTGAATGAGTTCATGTTCGCGAACAATTACGAATTACAACGCCGCGCTGGAAGTATCATTTATCCTTCTTAGGTCTATTCTTTATTTCTGCACTAAAGGGTGATACGCGACTCGCAGATGCTTCGATTCATCGAGGGGGATGCGACGGGGGAATCGATTCTCCGCGATGATCGTATAAATAGAATGAAGCGATCGATACTGCGCTCAATAATCTTTCGATTCCGGAGATTCGTTGGTCGGAGAAAAAGAGGAATTCTTGAATTATTAAAAGGATGTCGTCAAGACGATATGCCATACACGAACGAAGAGTATTATGATGGCACTTGGTGAGTGCCATGGACAGTATCACGCGGCTGCAAGACGATACGGATTGTATTCAAATCGAGCAAGACATCCGTCATACTTCGAGCAGCTCAAAGACTTTACGAAACAGGCACTTTACATGTCCTATCGAATAAATGTGATATTGGAAAAAATCGCGAAGCAAGAAATTTGCGGAATATGGAGGCATTTTACGTGCTTTCGAACGGAATCCTGAATCGAGTATTCGGTTCATTGCTCGAGAACACGATTTGTCACGAGCAACTGTACATTGGATATTGCAAGAGAAAAAGTGGCATACATTCCATTACACCCGCGTAAAATACTTATAACCTGGAAATTACCGAACGAAAAAAACGTTCTGCGAATATTTTCTGAGAAAAATAGATCAAGATCCCATTTCCTTTTCGTATGATATTCAGCGATGAATCGCTATTCACACGAGAAGTTGTTTTCAATTCGCACAACATGCATTTGTGGAGCGACGAAAATCCCATAGCCACACGACTCAAAGGCTTCCAAAATCGTTGGAAGAGAAATCTGTGGGAATTATGGGAATTGAAATATTAGGACCAGTTGTTCTTCTTAACTGGTGAAAGATATGTGGAACTTCTAAGAGAAAACTTTCAGACTTCTTTAAAAAAGTGCCGTTATTAGATAGAAACAAAATTGTTTTTTAATAAGACGGTGCTGGACCACACAACGCCAGAATTATAACAAATTATTTAAATGAGCAGTCTCCTAGGTGCTGGATGGGACGGTATGGCCCAATATGTTGGCTCACAAGATCCCCAGATTTCAATCCTCTCGACTTTTTTTTTGTAGGAATATTGTAAAATGAAAATTTACAAAACACTTCCCGAGAATATCGATGATTTAAATACAAGATTGCGACATGTTATTTGGACTATCGAAGAAAATGTTATGGAAAATGTCCAAGTAAACTTTTTGAAACGCATGTCAGCTTACGTTAGGATAGATAGTGCTTATTTTGAGCTGAAAAATGTTCAATCCGCTCTTTTCAGTGCGATCAAAAATAATCCGATCTTTTCAGAACGATCAATACATTTTTATGTGGAACATTTTGCAGAAATGTAAAGAAAAGTCAAGAGAGGGATTACTCCGCTTAAACTCCGCTTAATTAACGTTCTCTTATAAAATGAAAAAAAAACAGGTATTTTACAATATATTTTTACATGTAAAGCATGTTGTAAAACATGTTATAAAATACCCAAGTAGCACTTAGAGCTTACAAAACGTTAACAAATCGCAAAAAAAAGCACATATAATTGTTTTTTTAGTGCTTTACAGACGCTGCTGTACTACTTGATCTGTATCCATCCATCACTCATGTCGCAGAGTTTTACAAACGTATTTGTAATCCACGTCTGATATATTAAATCGATTATAGAACCCATAAATGTTTCATCGAACACATTTTCCTCTTCCTCTTCCTCATCTAATAGTTGTTCAAACGATTTCTCAGTCGGTAGCTCCTCGACCTCTTTACTTCGAGACTCCATCATAGTAATACACAAATAATATTAATACGTTCGAAACCAAAATATATGTATGACGAAAAAAAGCCTCGCTCATACGCATTTATATACTATTGTCCATCGGATATGTTGACGGATGTGGTTTCTATCGAGGACGCAAAAAACTGCATAAAAATAGACACCCTTATGAAGAGTGAAACAACGTCATACGAGAGAGAACGCATCCTGAAAAAGGATGCAATAATGTCTTATCATATCTTTGTGGTATCTATCAAGGTGACAGAACTGCGCAAAACTGCATAACGGAAAATCTTTAAGGGCTCGAAAGAGGATGCATGTGGTATTAGACAAAAAACTATTTATAAAACTGCATAAAATGGATTCTTATCGTATCCTTAAGGACGCGGTGTAACTGCGGAAGAAAAAATATTATTTATTGTTCCATTTATCTTTTTTTATTATTAAACTAACGATCGAACGCGACAAACGAAAACGTTGGTGCGAGCGAGAGCGCGAACTCCCTCGGTCGCAATGATCGAACGCGTTGGTGCGAGCGAGAGCGACAGCGCACGCGGGAAGAAACATACATAAAACTGCGAAACGGAAAAATAATAGATTATTATTATTTCGCTATCCTTTTTTTTACTATTAAATACTATTACTATTAAACTAACAACGATCGAACGCAACGAAACGTTGGTGCGAGCGAGAGCGACAAACGAAACGTTGGTGCGAGCAAGAGCGACAAACGAAACATTGGTGCGAGCGAGAGCGACAGCAAAAATGGGGATTCTTACCGTATCTTTAAGGAGGTAAGATTATATAATATTATTATATTATATTTACAGCGAGTGAGAAACGTGTTGGTGCGAGCGAGAGCGACAGCGCGCACGCGGGAAGAAAAAACGCGCGAACTCCCTCAGTCGCTCGCCCGCTCTCGAGCTCGCCGGATCGTTGTCGTCGTCGCGACGCGTCACGCCGTGACGTCACTAGCTCACACACACATGCGCCCGTGGGGACGGGGGCCGGGGAGGAAAACTGCGAGAGGTGGTGGGAGGACAAAGCAGCTCGCTCATTGGCTGCCCCCCCGCACCACAATACCCATCTCGCCCAGTTTTCCCCCCGGCCCCTCAACCCGCGACTTGCCCCATGGCTTAGAATATACATAGATATGCTACTCCCAATCGCGGGGCCAGTCTGTCGAAATGTTCGACAAAGCCTCCCAGCGACCATCCAGGGTAAGGCCCAGATACTTGATGGTGGGCCCCATTGGGACGCGGATCTCATCCACCACGATGTGTGTCTGAGAGGGCCCGTTCCTCCCGTTATGGAAGAAAATTGTTTCCGTTTTTGCGAGGGCCACCTTCAGGCCCAGCTCCTTTATGGAGCCTACCATGCACGCCACTGCGACGTTCTCCATACTCGCAGCTCTTTCCCAGGTCGTACCCCCGGCCACCACCAGCGTGTCGTCCGCGTAGCAAACGACATAGCAGCCGGGGGGGGAGGGCCGCGCGGAGAACTGAATTGTATGCGACGTTCCAGAGTAAGGGGCCCAGCACAGAACGCCGCACGACGTGTCCCTCCGCTGCTGGAGTCCCTGTTTGTTGTGGAACTTCAACTGCCTATCTCGGAAATAGTCTTCTACAATGGTCACCAGGTAGGGGGACAGAAGGTGATGTTCTCTCATCGCCCCCACTACCTCGCCCCACGACACACTGTTGAAGGCGTTGGCGATGTCGAGTGACATCGCCAACGCCATCCCCCCCGCCCGCGGTCATCTACTCCGAGAGGGACTGCCTAATGGTATCCACCGTGGATAGCCCCTCTCGGAAGCCGTATTGACCGCGGGACAGGTCAGGACCATCCCGGGATAGGTGCCGGATGATGTGGTCAGCGATGATACGCTCTAGCAATTTGTCCGCATCGTCCAGTAGGCAAATTGGCCTATACGTGGAGGGACTCTCTGCCAGCTTGTCCTCTTTGCGCAGAAAGACAGGCCGGGCCTTCTTCCACAACATGGGAAAGCTTCCCTCTCTGAGGCAGCTCGTGTAGAGCTGCCTCAGGTGTTCTCCGATGAAGGGGACCACGGCGAGCCGCGATCCGGGCACCCGTGGCCTCCTCCTCAGCCGGGCGAAGGCCTTTCCCATCTCCTCCCCGATAACGCTCAGCTCCTCCGTCCATTCCGACGGGGGGCGGGGGGCCAGCCCTTCCCGGAATGTCTCTTTCCTTGATGGGAAAGAGGGCACCACGAGGAACCGAGCGTCCAGAGTTTCCGCTATCGGGGGGGCCCACGGACGAAGCTTCTTCGTCACTATCTTGTAGGGCCTCCCCCACGGGTCCCTGTCCAGGGAGGAGACGAGCTCCCGCCAGGCGTCAACCTTCGCCTTTCTTATGGCCGCCCTGAGGGCGCTTCTTGCATCTCGGAGCGCTCCGGCGGCTGCCGGCTTCCCTCTCTACCGATGCCCCACCGCCTGCGGCGGGTGTACAATCTTCTGGCAGCCACGGTGGCCCGATGTAGCACAGCTAGCTCCTCGGATCACTAGTAGGCTGCCCCCCTCGTCTTCGGGCGGCAGCGGGACATCGTACGCGCGCGACATAACGCTCCTGAGCCACTCGGTCTCCTCCTCCACCGTGTTGGCCGGATTGCGTTCCGGCCAGGTGAAGGAGAGAAGGCTCACCTCGAGAGCGCCGGGGTCCAGCTGTCGCAGGGCTCATCGACATTCCTCTTTCTCTCGGCGGCGTCTACGTGACACCGCCGCAGGGGTCGCCCACGTCAGATCAACGATGAACTCCCCCTGGGCCTCCACGAAGGTGTTGGCACGACCTCTGTTGAGCAGAACGAGGTCGTGCCTCGCCCACAGCAGGGTGCTGTCGCCTCTGAAGTCGGTGGATGGGGAACTCCAAAGCGTGGACGTTGAAGCCCACCCACCAGTATCGGCCTGGGGGAGCGAAAGCGTATGTGCTCCCCTAGAGACTCCAGGGCGTCCTCGAATTCCCTCCTACTTAAGCGAGGAGGGAAGTAGCACCCCGCAACGTCGATGGACCCCCACTTCATAAGTGTGAACCCCTCTCCCGCCGATATGGGGATCATCGGCGGGATATCGCGCGCGTGCGATGACAGACCACCGCCACCCGATCCAGAAAGTCCCCTGCCCAATTGGGGTGACTCTCCGAGCTTTTGCGACTCCTGTCATGCCGCTGACAAACGAGCCGAAGACTCCCAACAACGATAGAATAGGTAAGATATTACCACGTTTAAGATATTGCCACGGATAATATTCGTTTTTTCATCGGCTTTTTCTTCTCCGTTTTCATTCCCATACCAATTTTCGTTTTGGCTTTCATAGTCGCCCAAACAGCTGTGACAGCAGCTCTCTCTCTCTAAGAGTCGAATCTTTCGCGGTAATCCGTTTCCGCGCTTCCTCAGCGAGTATTTTGTCAGTCTACATGTCGTTTCATGAGATCTTTGCTTCGCGACATGCCGCGTCCAACGGATTAATGCCTCGATCGCCTTTAGCCAATCGCTTTTCTAAATGCGTATTTGAACCACAAAATTGATATTATTGGGATAGGCAACTCGATCGGAAGTGCGTTTATCGCATGATTTAAAAAACTGCAGCCCTTTGTTGTTGTTGACATTGTTACTAATTTCTTATAAATGGCGCTGGACCATCAATATGCGATCGATGACAGGGCAAATTATAATGTTTTAAGCACCGACGATGTTGCTGAACCTCTAAATCAGCCTTTATATGCTCGGATAATCGATCCCATAGTTGATCTATGTAATTCTTAAATTCTCGTAGCAAAATAATTTTCGGTATATATTCCAACTCTTTGGCAGTTAAACTATGTACATCACAGTTGTCCAATACGATAAGAATCATTTTGAATTCTGAGCTGTTTCGCTTTGCGCGCTATAAATACATCCGCTCTAGATGTCGTTTTTTTCAATATTATATTAATAGTATCGTAAAAGGAGAAGAATATGAAGTTTATGCGACAATCGCAGACGATCAAAGTGATTATAATGTCGACAATAAAGTACAGACTGAAAACGAAATACGCAAGCAAGGAAATATACTGCTGCTTTCTATACACAGAATCATTTGCGGTCCATCGAACTGCGGCAAAACAAACGTATTGATAAGTTTGCTGGAAAGTCCACATGGCATATGTCGAGAACGTGTACGTGTACTCGAAGTTGTTGCAACAGCCAAAACCGATACTTGAAGAATTTATTAGCACCGATTGAAGAAATTGGTTATTTTACATTCTCCAATAATAACGATGTATTATTACCGAACGAGGCGCTTCCAAATTTCATTTTTGTGTTCGATGACATGGTATGCGACAAGCAAGACGCGATCAGAAAGTACTTTGTGATGAGTCGACACATAGACGTCGACTGATTCTATCTGTGTCAGACATACGCAAAGATACCGAAGCATCTTATATACAATAATGCAAATCTGTTGATCCTGTTCAAACAGGACGGTACCAATCTGAAACATGTATAAAATGATCATGTAAACATTGACATATTTTACGAGAATTTCTGCGAACTGTTGTTGCTGTTGGCAACAAAAGTATGGATTCGTAGCCAGATAAAGATAGTGCGCTTACGAATGGACAATACAGAAAAGAATTTAATGAGTATGCGATACCTTAACGTGATTATTTGTTGTAAATATGTCAACTACACAACATTTCCTTTCGAGTGCGTCGTGGATAACAACAAAAGAGCTCAAGGATCGCGAGAGGATAGCGAAACAAATTGTGAAAACGAGTGAATTGAAAAATATCGCGCTTTAAAAGCCGATAAAATAGAGGAAGAATATAGCATTGAAGAAACACTTTAAGCCTATCGTCGGACCTCTAAAACAGATTGTCGGAGACACCGCTAATGATGAATCTCAACCAATTAAGAAAGAAGTCAACATTGTAAAGGATAAAAATATTAAGAAAAGAAAATCTGAAGATAATAAAGATGTTCATGAAGATGATAATGATGGTGATGATCTCTGAATGGATAATTACCTCTGGATGGATAATATAACCGTCGTCTAAAAAGCAATGTACAAAAGAATCGAACATTACGTCGAATTCCAATTATCGTACGAACGTTCGCACATTCCTTCAGTCGAAGACATTTATAAAACGCCCAATGAACCGCTTGAAACGTTAGTACAATCTTTGCAAACGCGGCAAATTCGTGAGCAGTTGCATAATCAATTGAGACCACTTGGACAAAAATATATAAATATGCTTCTCAATAGTAACAGAGAAAAGGCGATCGATTACGTTTATGGCGTATACCTCAGCGAGAACGGCACGATACTCGGTGATAAATATTTCGATGTAGACATGAATTTGTGATCGTAAAGTAAAGTACACCTGATTTGTACGAATTAATTTTCAAAAGAATTCTCGACGATACTATTTACACAGAAAATGGTAAATGAGCATATAAAAGTAGCATATAAAAGTATACTGTTGGCAACGAATGCTCACAGGCGCAGTCATAAAGCGGATAATCCAATAGTGGGCAGCAAAGGATACAAATATAAAATATAATAACCCTTGATGTCAGGTAAAATACAAGTCGGAACGGACATGCCACGCTCCAAGAAACTAAACAACAAGTTAAGTAAAAGAATAGGAAAAGGTATTATATAATAAACGCACCATGACCCTAAACGACAATAGAATCGATTATGTTCATTGGGATGATCCTAACGAGCTAGTAGATCGTCTCCGATTGCTTGAGATCATGCGTCAGGTAGGTTACAACGCCCAAAATAACGAAATATTGTCTATTTATCGAGGAGCTTCGGTTTTATTATAAATTGAAACGAGATACACAGTCATTTTAGTTGACATCAAAATGCCGATAAATAACATTTGCATTTAAGAACTACTTTGTGATTTACGCATTATATATAATAATCATAACGTAACGTAACATTGAAAAGAAAAATCTCGAAAAGTGGCGACTGGTGGAAGAACTGCACGCTCTGGCTGGAAAAAATTTTCCACGCGGACGTGTCATAGTTTACGGATGACCTGTGGCAGACTGATGTGATGAGATCGCCCTTACACACGATTCAACAAAGGTATCACTTACATTCTCACTGTTATCGATGTGTTGAGTAAGGCCTGTGTTAACACATGGGCTATATCGCTGAAAACCAAGAGTGGAAATGAGATGGCTACTGCGATCGCAAAGATAATTCCAAACGATGAAAGATGTCCGAAAAATTTGCAAACCGATATGGGAAAAGAATTTTACAATGCAAACGTGCAAAAACTCCTGAAAAAAACACAACATAAATCATTATTCAACATATTCCAATGAAGGCATCTGTCTTTGAATGATTTAATCGTATGTTGAAAAACGATATGTGGAAACAATTTATGCACAATGGAAATTATAGATGGATCGACTTGCTACTGCGTCTCGTGTTTAAGTATAACGCGCGAAAGCATCGGTATGCGACCCATCGATGTGACTCCTATGATTGTTAACAAACTCTTAAACACGGTGTATAATAACGTAAAGGCCGTCGCATTCCCGCGATTTAAAGTGGGTTCGATACGTGTAAACAAATTCAAGACGATCTTTGAGAAAGGTTACACGCCAAATTGGATCACGGTGTTTAGAATCGTCAAAGTACAGAAAACTAATCCTGTGACGTATCTACTGGAAGATTACCACGGAAAATCGATCGCTGGAGGATTCCATGAGTATGAGTTGCATCGCGTCGCTAATTCCGACGTATATCTAGTTGAAAAGGTGTTTCGTAAAAAAGGAAACAAGATTTACATAAAATGGCTCGGATATGATAATTCGCACAACTTTTGAATACAAGGATAGTGTGTTATAAAAATAAAATTTATTATGAATTGTATAATCATTTTTTTCCCTATGTAAATATATATTAAATATATATTAAATATAAACGCATTATACATGTTATACACATTACACATTATACATATTACAGATGCATACGTATATATGTACATACATATTTGCGTACATACATATGTACCAACGTACATATACAGGGTAATTCAAAATGAATATATTATCCTTGAAATGTCATATTCCTGACTTAATTCTAAGATGATTTTTCCTTTGCTAAAATTTTGTCAAAAGCGTAGTTTTTAAATTATAATAAAAAATAATTAGCAAATGACAGGGCGCGTAGAGAAAGTAGCCAGGAGCAGTTTCTCACTGTCCGATCCAGACCGTACGGGGGACCCTCGTTACGATCAGACGACCACTACACACGCATGCATATGCGATCGCATTCTCTCTCTCTCTCTCTCTCTCACACACACACACACACACACACACACACACAAAATTACCTTGAAAAAGTTTGATGACTTCGACATGCTGCAGCTTGAGAAACAAAAAAAACTTCTACCGATCATTGATGGATCACGTACAGCTCCAAACTTTTGTCAGTTAAACTTTTATTCTTCTAACAAATTTAGAAATCACTCGTTCCCATTGATGCACGCAGATCGAGTAACCATTAAAATACTTTATTTCTTATAAAACGCATCACTTCGATACGTTTATGCTCAGCGTACAGCTATTCATTAACTTGAAGAAAACCAAGTATTTCAATGATTACTCAAAAAATTTATTACTGTATCTCTATCAGTTAAGTGTCCATTTATTACTATCGATGGTTCATTTTAATTATTATCAATTAATCATTCAGTCACCGAAAATCACTCGAAGAAAGATAATCACACGCTGCGTTTATTCGACGATAGCATGCACTCGATTTTAATAAAGAATCTGTTAGTTAATTACTATAAATCACTGCCGATCGACTTATTCGTCGACTGAATATCACTCAAAGAAAGAAGCACACGATTGTTTACTAACAACACACGACGCGTTCACTCAATGATAGAAAGAAGTCGACTGATTTTAATACTGAATCTTCAATTGATTATTATTTATTGTCGATTAATTATTCATCGACTGAATACCACTCAAAGAAAGATGCACACGATTGTTTACTAATACACGACGCGTTCACTCAATGATAGCAAGCAGTTGATCGATTTTATTGGTTATATTTGTACTAGCGCTGTCAAAACACGGACGTCTCAGTCAGAATCGAATCGATATCGGTTCGATATCGTTCGACGTCGAAAGCATCAAATCGACATCGAATCGATCAATATCAAAAAATCAATATCAGAATATTTCATGTTGTTGTATAATTTGATTTTTCTATCAAACGAAGTACTGCTTCTTAAGTAGTATTACATGAAATGTAATGCTGTACGATAGCGTTGCGTCCGCGGTGAATAATTATTAAATCTTTTACAAAATAAGTTATTATAATATTTCTTGTACGTTCTCTCCATCTCTTGATCTTTTTTACATAAGAGAGATATTCCATGTAAGAAAGTATTGGTTGCCCTTAAAAGGGCGGATTGCCACGAATCGCAATGCTACACGGATCGCGAGACCACGCACGTGCTTCGATTTGCGGCAGGGGTCGCGGAGGGGGCATCGATCTCCAGCAAAGATCGTATAAATACGAAGCGCTCGATACGTCGATCAATAATCCTTCGATCGCTTGAAGCGAAAGATTCTCAAAGGCAAGAGATTCATAGAAGCGAGAGATTTCCAGAAGTGTGGAAGATCTTCTATGTGTCATTCTCTACCAGGACGATAATATGGCCTACATAAATATTAAAGAATATTACGTTATGCTGGTACTGAGTGAGTGCCACGGACAGCATTATCCTGCTGCAAGGCGGTACGCGGAATTATATCCAAACCGTCAAAGACATCCATCGGCAAAGACATCCACTGTTATACTCCGAGCGGCTCAAAGATTGTACGAAACCGATGTCCTACCAAATAATCATGTTGATAGAAATCGTGTCGCAAGAAATTTACAAAATACGGAAGAAATTATTCGAGCTGTTGAGCGAAACCCTGAAACGAGTATTCGGGTTATTGCTCGGGAACACGGATCATCGTATTCGACCGTTCAAAGGATATTACAAGAAGAAAAATGGCATGCTTTTCATTATACACGTGTGCAACAGTTACGACCAGAAGATTATTCCCCTAAGGAAAACATTCTGCGAAAATTTTTTAAGAAGAGTAGATCGAGATCCAAGATTTCCATCTCGAATAATATTCAGTGATGAAGCGCTATTTACGCAAGAAGGGATATTTAATTCGCATAACATGCATTTATGGAGCGATGAAAATCCCAGATTTACGCGAAACAGAAACTTCCAAATTCATTGGAAGATGAATATCTGGGCAGGAATTATGGGAACGCAGATACTAGATCCAGTTATTGTTCCAGATATTTTGAATAGCGAAACATATTTGGAATTTTTAGATAATCTACTAGATTTTTTAGAAGAAATCCTTATTCGAGAGAAGCAAGATCGTATTTCAGCAAGACGGGGCCACACAACGCTAGAATTGTGACGGATTATTTAAATCAGCAATTTCCTAAACGATAGATGTGGGCCCAATATGTTGGCTCGCAAGATCTCCAGATCTTAATCCTTTGGATTTCTTTTTTTGGGGATATTGCAAGGAATTAATTTATAAAACGTTTCCCGCAGACATGGAAGATCTTGATACAAGATTGCGATATGCCGTATGAGCCATCGAAGAAGATGTGATGCAAAACGTGCAAAGAAATTTATTGAGACGTATGAGAGCCTGCGTTAGAATGGATGGTGGACATTTCGAGCACCTCTTATAAAATTACTTTATCCATCACAATCAATCCGTTCTTTTTAGAGCGACAGCAATTCGCTCTTTTAAGGACGACCAATACTTTCTTACATGGAATATCTCTCTTATGTAAAATAGCTCAAGAGATGGAGAGAATGTACAAGAAATATTATAATAACTTATTTTGTAAAAGATTTAATAATTATTCACCACGGACGCAACGCTATCATACAGCATTACATTTCATGTAATACAACTTAAGAAGCATTACTCTATTTGAAAGAAAAATCAATGTCAGAAAAATCAATTATACAACATAACAGAAATATTCTGATATTGATTTTTTGATATTGGTCGATTCGATATCGATTTGATGCTTTCGACGTCGAACGATATCAAACCGATATCGATTCGATTTTGACTGAGACGTCCGTGTTTTGACAGAGCAAATACAAACATAACCAATAAAATCGATCAACTGCTTGTTATCGTTGAGTGAATGCGTCGTGTATTAGTAAACAATTGTGTGCATCTTTCTTCGAGTGGTATTCAGTCGACGAATAATTAATCGACAATAAATAATAATCAATTGAAGATTCAGTATTAAAATCAGTCTACTTCTTTCTATCGTTGAGTGAACGCGTCGTGTTAATAAACAATCCTATGTTTCTTTCTTTGAGTGATAGTCAGTTGACGAATAATTAATCGGTAGTGATTTATAGTAATTAACTAACAGATTCTCTATTAAAATCGAGTACATACTATCGTCGACTAAACGCGGCGTGTGATTATGTTTCTTCGAGTGATTTTCGGTCACCGAATGATTAATTGACAATAATTAAAATGGATCATCGGTAGTAAAACGGACACTTAACTGATAGAGATACATAATAAATTTTTTGAGTAATCATTGATATATTTCGTTTTCTTCAAGTTAATGAATAGCTGTACGCTGAGCGTAAACGTATCGAAGTGATGCGTTTTATAAGAAACAAAGTATTTTAATGATTACTCAATCTGCGTGCATCAATGAGAACGAGTGATTTCTAAATTTGTTAGAGGAATAGAAATTTAACTGACAAAACTTTGGAGCTGTACGTGATCCATCAATGATCAATAGAAGTTTTTCTTATTTCTCAAGCATGTCGAAGTCATCAAACTTTTTCAAAGTAATTTTGCGTGCGTGCGTGCGCACGCGCGCGCGCGCGCGGTGTGTGTGTGTGTGTATGTGTGTGTGTGTGCGCGCGAGAGAGAGAGAGAGAGAGAGAGAGAGAGAGAGAATGCGATCGCATATGCATACGTGTGTAACGATCATCTGTAACGAGTTCTCCGTATGGTCTTCATACGTCGGACAGTGAGAAACGCCGCTCCTGGCTACCTTCTCTACGCGCTCTGTCATTCGCTAATTATTTCTTATTATAATTTAAAAGCTATGCTTTTGACAAAATTTTGGCAAAGGAAAAATTGTCTTAGAATTAAATCAGAAATATGACATTTTAAGGATAATATATGCATTTTGAATCTATGTACGTTCCATACGTACTATACATAATGTACATATTATTATATATAATATATATATTAAACGTATTATACATCATATACAAATATATTTTGTTAACAAAAAAATACATAAATACGAAAAAAAGAAATGAATTTTTTATAATAATATTTTATAACGTCCCCATGGCAGCGTAGAATCTGCAACAATGTCCGCTCATTGTTATATAGACTCAGAGCGATTTTTGTTTCGGATATGGTGTATATTTCATGCAATTTCTATATTATGCACGACTGCCTGCGCGTCATTTCAATTGTGTCATTGAGACACCGCCTATAATTATTGAACGTTATGGATCTCGCTACAACATTGCTCTTGACGCCGTTTACTTTCTTAGTATTTTTTTTGCTATCGACACGCAAGGCGTACATTTTCGCTCTAAGTCCGACGAATTTGGTCATGATCGCGTCATTGTTTTCGTCTTTCATTTAACCGAGATTTTTTTTATTTACTAGCGGAATGTCATAATCATTCTCGATCGTGTAATCGAATCTATTAATATCGCGTTTCATAACAGCACAGATATCGTCGCATTCGATGTGATAAATAAGGCTGTCCGTGTCGGTATACATAATTTTACATTTTTCACGAAAGAGTGGTAACATATACTCGTGATGAAATTCGTACAAATACGTTTTAGATATCGAGGATACACATACTCACGTATATCGGTTTACCTCGAATTTTCGCATTTCTATCACGATCAGGTTCTTGAACAAAACGCTTCTACTGTGAAAGATTTGGTTTCATTGTCTTTACATCGTATCTCCCATCCCAACGCATTACGAGTCGCACATTAATATGGTTACGCACATTCTCTTCATGGTTTTGCCGAAAACCGCGTTGTTCATTAATTTGAGTAAATTTTTCTGGAACTCATTCTTTGCTAAAGTTCTCAAATTTGTATTGAGTTGAATGTATCGCGAAGCCACGGAGATTGCGCGAATTGCAATATATGATGGATCTTTGTAATGCGGAGACCGTGACGAGTACATTGCTACAGATTGCGATAATATATGATATAACGCTTTTTATCATACAATGTTGCGAGGAGTTTCTCCTCTCGCTTGCCAAGTGGTTTCTCGCGCGTTAGACAAAACGATAGATCGGAATGCGCATTATGAAGATGTTGCTGATATTCCAAGTTCACGAGAACGTAACTCGTCGATGAATCTGTCGCGGTGGTCGTAACGTCAAAATTGTCTATATCGTCGATCCAGCGAAAATCAGCATATGGCAATTAACACATTGCCCAACTGTAGGTTGTCAAAATACATCAGATACGTTGACGGTGGATCATACGACTGCATGTATGACTTGTTGTTGGCTTGCGCGTACCTATTTGAACATTAACTCAGACTGCCACGTATACCACATTCGATGAATAGAACCATGTCAACATCGGTAACAGTTCGAAATTGACGCAAGTATGTTTTAACATCGATTTCCCCGTAAAACCCAGTAATGTATAATAATACGCAGGATCGAGTCCATAACTGGTGATACAACTGTTGCGAAAATTCTCAAAAATGTCGACCAACAACAAGATATCTGGTTTTAAGTTTACAAGTCGTTATATTCACCGAGGGTTCGAATGGAGAATTGCTGCCACATTCATGGCATGCGCATAATCATTCTCTGATACAGTATTGCCCGTTAACGAATTATAAAACGATTCGCACGGAGGTAAACATGTATCCAATTTTTCGACGCAATCAACGTACTCGTACAGAAATATATCTTTATGTGTGAGAAGATCGAAATCCTCCGCTCAGAGATTAAAAAATTCTGACGCGTAATTTTCAATTTATCTTTATCGAGATACGACGCTAACTTTTCTAGACTGGTACTGAGAAATTTAAATGAATCTATTAAACGTATTTTCACACAAATTTTCTTTTGATCATTTTTGGTGCTATCGACATATTTTGTAAATAAAATGTATTTTTCTTTAATTATGGGAAATAATTCTGTATCTTTATACGCGGTAGCTATATCCTTGATAATAAAATGTGCATCGTATCTCGATCAATTATAAAAAATTACAGGAATATAATATGAATCTTTATAATTTAAAACACAATATGATTGAAAAAGCATACACGAGCGCAAGATGTTAATAAATATTCATATTTTAATAGATTATCATAGAATAAAAACAATACAATAAAATAGACGTTTCGGCTTTATATCAGGCCATCTTCAGTATTATAAAATTAATATATGTGTTTATAACTTTCATATATGTTGAGAACATCTAGATTCGAATAAATTTTATTCATGTTATAATAATGAGATTGAACATTTTTCAGGCTCAATTACAATTATATTTTTGAAGAGCTTGACACTCAGGTTATTATTATAAAAAATTTTTTTAGTCCATAAAATCATGTCAAATACTCGAGATGTCAATTGTCGTTTTTTTGTCACAATGATTAGTCGAACTTATTGAAACACATAATTTCCAGATTCTATTAAATGTGAAATTTATTAATAATATTAATAGCTCTTCAATTGAAAAAATAAATTTAACTGTGATATATATATATATATATATATATATATATATATAAATTATGATACCTGTGTTAACAATAAGTTGAGTTGTGGAATCCAAGACTTGGAAAACTATATGGAACTGCTCAAGAGTCGAAAACACAATATCTAACTCTAATCATGAAAGACGTTTATATACAATTTATGTTCCGCGGGTGGAAAATTTTAGAATTATGTGGAAGAAATTATTTTTAACAAAGGCAAATATGCTTCTGGTAATTTTTCCGTGTCATTTTATTTATTTATTTCGTTATTTTGTTTTTTTATGAAGATCATTTCTGACATTAATCTCTTTTGAAAGAATGGTTCTATATCTAATATTTGAATATTATCCCAATTAAATTTGTGACAATATTGAAATTGATGTTGTGAGACCACATTGTGAGCGCTTTAATTTTTTAATGTTAGTTTTATGTTTATTTGTTCTAGTTTTAATTTTCCTTTTAATTTGGCCCATGTAAGAGGAGTCACAATTGAGGCATCTTATTTTGTATACGACATTACATTGTTCCTTTCTAATCTATCTTTATCTGATTTAATAATTGAATTTAACGTATTCATCAGTTTGTAAGCTATTATAAAATTATTTTTTTCCTCAATCGTTTTAAATTTTTCCGACAATTTGAATGCGGGGCCTCTGTATCGCCCGGTTAAATGGCAATGATCGCGTATCCGCGTGTCATTCGGCGCGAACGGTTTTTCGCATGAGTAGATATACTAGGCGGGTTCTGAGCCATGGGGCTAAAGAGGGCGCGGGGCACGGGGAAGGAGAGAGAGAGAGAGAGAGAGAGAGAGAAAGAGAGAGAGAGAAAGCGTATATTTATTTGGAGCGCCCTGGGATGATATCCCCGCCTGATCCCCTCAGGCGCATAAAAAAAAATACAAGTAAATAATAGCATAATCATAGCAAGGAAAGCAGAGAAATAATTTTACATAAATAAAATAATTGTGTGTTAAAAGTTATATAAATTGTATATGTATACAAGTGTATGTGTGTTTCATCCATTATGTTTAAATATCAGTGAATTATTTTGCATACATAATTTATAAAATCTGAGCTAAATGATTTTGACGTTAATATCGATTAGATTAATACATATCAAGTGTTTTACAACATACGTACGTCCGACACGAAAGACAAACAAGACAATCAAGTAATTATCCTACTCGATATTGCTATGCAGCAAATGTTTGAGCAATTTTGTTTTAAATTCACCAATCAATTTAATACTCCATAATATTATTGAGACTTCCACGGGTGCTTTCTATATAATTGTTATGTGTTTCGCGAGTTTTCTCCGTGTCTAGATCCATTCTTGGAATGCCAACGTTTCGTGAGCCTTGCAGTCCACTTCATCAGAGCGAGGAGCAGCCTGATACTGATACAGTGAAAACCCGCGAAACACACAACAGTTAATATTCCGTAATTCAGACAGTAGATCATTCCATATTTTAGACGCTGCAAACCTAAAAAAGCATCTGTATAGCTCAATTCTACAACGCGGAAGAGATAGCAAATTATCAGCTGTTCTGGTGACTCTGATATATTCTTCTGATCTGAATTTAAGACTGATAAAAAGAATAATCGGTTATTTAGACGATATTACATTGGCTGCATTCCGTTTCACGCATGATGCACATGCTGCATTATTTATCCTTGTTATTCATCGAATGTTAAACAAGGGTACCTGATACATCATACGCATCATGCGTGAAATGGAACCAGCCATTGTACAGCTGACATCCGACAGAATAACTTCTCCTCTCACTCATTTTAAGCCAGCATAGTCTATCATAGTGAATCGTAATATGTTCATCTTTTCTGATATTAAATATAAATCTAGCAGTCTTGCAATCGAGGATTTTGTTGCGCTGTTATGTCCGTGAAAGCAGCACAGCAATAATCTAAAAAAGGAAAAATCAACGACATCATCAATCTAATTCTCAAATTATCCGTTAAAAGATGTGTTGAGATCTTTAGTTGATATAATTTGGATCGTACCTTTCCTACCGTATATGTGACCTATTTTTCCCATGATAGAGTACTTGACAAATGTATTCTAAAATATTTAATATTATTAGAGAAAGGCAGAACAGTTCCATCCACGTCGATAGATCCGACAATTCAGTTCACTTTATGTATCGTGCCGTACTGAATATGATGGCTTGAGTCTTCTATCTTAGTTTAAAAGAATTCCCTTTCGTTTTGTCCATGATATTATCGACTATTACGATATAATATCTTCATTTATTTTCGAAATATTTTTTTCCAAGTCTTGTGGTTTACAGTGCAGATAAATCTGAAGATCATCTGCATAACAATTACATTTACAGTGTTTCAGGCAATTTTTTAGATCCGAAATATATAAAATAAAAAGCAGAGGTCTTAGTACAGATCCTTGAGGTACTTCGACCTTTATTAGAGATAGTGATGAAATGATGTCTTTAAATCTATCACGAACAGTCTGCGTTCTATTTGTTAGATATGATTTGACCTAACTCAGCACCGAAGAGGAGAAGCCTATCTCTTTAAGTTTTTCTATTAATATACCATGCCGAATCTTATCGAATGCCTTGGAAAAATCAAAAAAGATAGAAACTGTTCGAGAGCGAGTCAGAGCGAGAGCGCTGGCGTGAAAATTTAAGTGATACGGCGTTTAGTTGTATTTCGCTTCAATCCAATAATATTCTTTGCGAATCAAACGCGGCGGTTTTCTGGCGGCGGAGCGTCTCCTTGGCGGTGCACTGATAGCGATGCGTTGACTCAGAACGGCGGAAAACTAAGAGAGCTATTGCTTCTCGATTTTGCCTTTTATGCTCTTTTGAGAACAAAGGTTTCCCTTTGCATTCGCCTATAAGATTTTTGCAAATTGAAAATTTTGAGGTGATCCTCTGTTTCGGATGGCGATTGGCGATTTCGAGCGCAACGGCCAAGCGGCACGCTATTACCATGCGCGCCCGTTAAATCTGGATTCTTGATTGGGGTGAACGCATATTACGCGTTTTGCGTCACGCGATCGCGCGTGCGCTGCGACCGATCCGAGTTGGTTCGCCGTTATAGAGATTGAGATCTGTGTACGTGCGACGTGCGGCTTAGCTTATTGTTTTTCGACTTTATCGATGAGGTGATAGCCGAGTTTATGTTTTGAAAACCTCTAAGGACGCTTGGGATCCTTCTAGAATGTACTATCCTGTTACATTTTCGCCGTTTCGTTTCGAAATTATTCTGACTACGTTTTATTTTCGCAACCATTGCGCAACCTACGCCTTGCAATCGCGATTGACGGCTAATTCACTTTGATCGATGTCATAGCTAAATTACATGACCGTGTCTGCGTCATTGCATCTCCTGAATACCTTTTTCTTAATTTAAACTCAGAGCGCATCCGATCATGTGCACGCATAGGCTGCCGACAGCGTGCACGGAACGCGCACACATCATCAGCCTGCGCCACCTGAAACGCCGCGATCTCCCAAGAAACCACAGAACTCGCGACATCTGCATACTTGCCAAGCGTGATCATCAATTTCGTCACTGCGTGACAAGACGGGCGGAATGTTCGAGATACGGCCAACATGCTTCTAGAAAGCTTCTAGAAGCTTTCGATCCGCATGTCGCATGAACGCCAAATATGGAAAATATATGTACATGTTGCGAAAGATAAATAAAGTAAACGCGAACGTTACTGCGATTGCAGGCGCTTTAATCAACGCGAGTACATTGACGAAGATCGCGCGGTTCATTACAATGTGCGGTTTACTGCTCTTACGAGTCCGCGTGTAGAGTTGGCGAGGCAGCAGGTCCAAGCAGCATCACTAATTTGACTATAGGTCGGATGAGCTCGGAAGACGCTGTGCGGACCGTTGCCACTCGGGTCACCCCGTCCTCTCCTGGATGCAGCTTGGTGATGCGAGCTAGAGATCATTTACTCGGCGGTGATGTCTCTGAAGCAATAAGGCATAATGAGTCAATCAGAGGCGTGGCGCTTACCTTGCACCACTTCGGGCGTGAGGTCAAGGAATGGAAGTACTCTCGCGACCACCTTTCCCAAAAGTGATCACGCATTGCCTGATGGTGCTGCCAATGAGAGAGAGAGAGAGCTCGTTGCCTTCTCTGCGAGCGACCGTTCTGGAATGGCTAACAGCGGAGCTCCGATGAGCAGGTGTCCTGGCGTGAGCGCTGAGAGGTCGTCGGGATCGTCGGATAACGCCAGCAATGACCGAGAGTTCAGGCAAGCTTCTACTTGAGTCAGAAGAGTACTCATCTCCTCATAGGTGAGCGTGGTGTCGCCGATCACTCTTCGAAGATGGTACTTCGTTGACTTCACTGCTGCTTCCCAGAGGCCACCGAAGTGAGGAAGGTGGGTTGAAATGCCACCGGATTCCTTCTGTGGCCGCAGCATCCGCGATGTGACTGCCGTTGGTGGAAGATTTGCGAACAAATTCCCGTATCTGTCGGTCGGCGCCCACGAAGTGCGTGCGTCGGAGTAGATGTCTGAGCAGATTCCTCTCCTTGATGTGAACCGACGAAGCGCGGCTAGGAATGCGTCCGTCGTGTAGTCGGACACGACCTCAAGGTGCGTTGCCTTGAAACAGAGACACACGAAGATTGCGATGAAGGCCTTGTGGGACCGGTGCCCGCGCCCTTAGCTCGTGCGGATGAATATTGGCCCGGTGTAGTCGATACCGGTTCTGAGAAATGGACGTGCAGGAGTTACGCGTCCTTGAGGGAGATTGCCCATCGGCGGCTGTGGCGTGACCTCTCTCCATCTAGTGCAAGTGACGCACCGATGCAACCAGTGTTTCGTTGTGGCTCGTCCTCGAGGGATCCAGTACCGCAGTCGCAACAGTCCCAGAGTCAATTGCACCCCTTCATGGAGTGCTCGGCGGTGACATGAAATTATTAAGAGGCGTGCGAGGTGTGAGTGTGGCGGAATGATTGTTGGATGCCGCTCCGGAGAGAGAATCGCGTGCTTTAGGCGACCTCCGACTCTCAGCACTCCTTGCTTGTCGATGAACGGACTCAAGGTCCGCAACTGGCTGCGAGGTGGCGTCAGGCGTTGATCCTCTGCGGCAATGACCTCGCGTGGATAATGCAGTGCTTGAACTGCTCGGATCCATCGTCCGAGTGCCGCGTCGATTTCGTCGGGTGTCAAGGTCGATCTCAGACTTTCTTTTGTTGCTGGC
The DNA here is from genome assembly GCF_024713525.1 of Acromyrmex echinatior. NCBI lineage: Eukaryota > Metazoa > Arthropoda > Insecta > Hymenoptera > Formicidae > Acromyrmex > Acromyrmex echinatior. The sequence continues at coordinate 13,200,917 of NC_141857.1, read as the reverse complement.
GGTCTCCTTTGATGCCGCCAACGCAAGCATCACGCTGTGACCCTCTGGAGCTGGTGAAGTGAGGAGAATCGGAGAAGGAGCTCCGGCTCCGTGACCACCCTTGACGTGATGGTGTGAGCGTGGGTGCGTTGCTCGAGCACTTCCTCCGATGGAGTTTCAGGCTGAGCGTTAGGCCAAGTCGAGTCGTCCTTGAGCAGCCAAGGGGGGCCTGACCATCAGAGCGGGTGATCTATGAGCTCTCCTGGTGTTATTCTCCGAGAAACGCAGTCGGCAGGGTTGTCCTTCCCAGGAACATGACGCCATCGTCCTTCTGGAAGCGCTTCTTGGATCATGGGCACGCGGTTGGCCACGTACGTCTTCCATCGAGAGGCGTGACCCTGGATCCAGTAGAGTATGACCTTCGAATCAGACCAAAGAGTGACTGAAGCTGTGGACAGGCTTAAAACGGTACGTATGTGCGCGACCAATTTTGTGAGCAAGGCGGCGGCGCACAGCTCCAATCGCGGCAAGGACATCGGTTTGATCGGAGCGACCTTACTCTTTGCTGCCAGTAGGAGAACTTTGACATCGTCAGTGCCGATGCTCCGAAGGTACACCACGGCTGCGTACCCTCGTTCGGACGCGTCGGCGAATCCGTGCAGTTCGATCTTAGCGTCCTTGGCGCCTGTGTTCAACCAGCGGTTGATTCTGAGCTGTTCAAGCCTTGGGTATTCCTTCAGGAAACGGCTCCACTGATAGGCGTCTGCTTGCGGGAGCGGGGCGTTCCAGCTTCTGCAACCATGCTGATTGCAGCAAGATTTTTGCGCGAATCACTACTGTTGTCAACCATCCGAGCGGGTCAAACAAGCGCACGGTCTCCGAGAGAACTTTCCTCTTGGTGAAACTCTCAATGGTGCAGCCTTGAATTGAAAATGCGAAGGTATCGTCCACCGGGTGCCACTGCAAGCCCAGCGATGCATGACCTTCGTGTTCCCACGACCGCGAATCCGCGAGACAATGATCCGCAGGAATGCCGACGAGAATATCAGAATGATTGGCGGCCCATTTTCTCAGCGGGAATCCGCCCACCATGCACAGCTGACGGAGCTCGGATTGCTTCGCGATCGCCTCTTCTCTTGTGTGTGCTCCGGTCACAATGTTGTCGACGTAGCAATCGTGTCTCAATACGGCGGAACCTCGCGGAAATCTCGCGTTTTCGTCATCGGCGAGCTGGCGAAGAGTACGGATAGCAAGAAACGGCGCGCACGACAGACCATATGTCACCGTGTTCAATCGGTACTCGCGAACCGGATCGTTGAGTGAGTGATGCCAGAGAATGCGTTGATAATCTCTGTCTTCAGGTGCTACGAGAATTTGGCGGTACATTTTCTCGATGTCCGTCACGATCGCGTATCGGTGCCATCGCCATCGGGTTAGCACATCGGCGAGCGATGGCAACAAGTTAGCGCTGATCAATAGCTGAGAGTTCAGTTACAGGATCTTGCACTCTGAGATCCGTTGAACACCACTCTGAGTTTGGTCCACGAGCTCGATTCTCGGAGCACTCCATGGTGAGGCAGGTATCATCTTGCCTGAGATTCCGATGACCTTGGCACTGCCTCCATGTGATGCAACTCTTTGTATTCCTTCAGAAAGGCGCGGTACAGACGTCCGAATTGAGCGTCGCGGTCGTATCGTCGCTCCATGGCGGTGAGCAGTCGCTCGGTTGATTGGTGGGTGTCGCCGAGTGCTGCCGGCGGCGCGGCAAATGGCAGTCGCACAATGTACTTTCCTGCAGCGGTGCGGCTGTGAGTCCGAGCAAAGAATTCCTCGCATCGTTGCTCGTCTGGCGTGATAGACACTGAGGCGGAAGGTTCCTTCTCTTGCTCCCAAAAACGTTGCACGAGCGCGGTCAGCTCATGGTCGGCGGTTCACTGGAAGGAGCGGTGTGGAGTCGCTGGGAGATTCTCGCCGCAGCCTCCCGAGAGAATCCATCCGAGCAGAGTATGCTGAGCGACGGAAGTGTGCAGATCGCCTTTTCGCAGGCCCTCTTGCAGAATGATGGAGCACACTTCCGCGCCGAGCAGCATCTCGATGGGATCGGCGGCCGAGAATTGCGGATCGGCCAGCTGGAGACCTTGTGAGGCCATGTAGTCTTATATGTAGCTACTCCTTGATATAACGAGAGACGTGGCAGGATGAAAGCAACAGCGGTGATTCGAGCTCCATTGATCCTGAAGGTGAGATTGAGAGACACATTCCCGCGACAGGAACCCAAAGGTGAGCCGCCGATGCCGAAGATTGAGATTGCCGTGCGGGATCGCAGCAGGCGCAAGCGCTGGATTAGCGCTTCGGAGATCAAGGACACTTCCGATCCTTGATCGATCAGGACTCTAATCGGGTGTGGATCATGTGACGATCATCGACGGTGATTCTCGCAGTAGCGAGCAGGATGGTCTTACACTCGTTGTCTTGGCGCACAGCGGTCAACACACTGGCGTCGGCGGGTGTCGCAGCGACGTACGCTTCGTGCAAGAGTGTGTGATGTCTCGCCTTGCACGAGAAACACGTCTTCGTTGACTGGCATTTCGCGACAGGGTGCGAACCGAGGCAATTGTAGCACAGACGATGTGTCTCGGCGACGGACTTTCGCTCGAGCGCGGATTTCGACTTAAATTGTTCGCACATCATTACATTGTGCCGGCCTTTGCACAGGACGCAACCGGGAGCGTCGACCATCCGTTTGACGACGTGCAACTTCGCGGTTCGCAATGGATCTCTAAGGACCTTAGTAGCCCTTGGTTTGGCGGCCTTGAGAGTCAGCGTTCTCCTTGTGATGAAGTCCAACAACGTGTCGTGGTTTGGCAAGTCCGTGGAATCGCTCGTGTGCGATTTCCACTCGAGACGCGTTTTCGGGTCGAAAAGCTCGATGACTAGATGATTCAAAAGGTCGAAGCCATGTGAATCAATTGGTCTCCCTATACTTTCTTGGCCGTTCACGACACTGATCGCGGCGTTGTAGATGCGGCTAAGTTCCTCGGCGGTATCGCTTTTCATTTTTTGCACTGAGGTGAACTTGCAAAAATTGGAGCGCGACAACTCTCTTTTATTCTCGTAATGCTTGCAGAGCAGCGCCCATGCGCGCGAATAATTGTCTCCGGTTACGGCCAGCGGGCGTATCAATGCCTCCGCGGATCCTTCCAAGCAATGCTTTAAGTGGTGAAATCTTTCTACGTTTGAGATAGACGGATTGTTGCCAACGATGGACAAGAATATATCCCGAAACGATGGCCAGTCTTCAAACACGCCCGAAAACGATCGGATTTTTAAACGCGACAGCGCCGACTTGGTAGAACAATTGGTTCTCGATTCACTCGGAGGAGCTGTACTTGATTTCTCAGCCTTGAGCTTTGTCCGGTAATCGTTCAGCAGGCTGCGCTTACGTGATTTCGGCGGAATCGGCAAATTGAGACGTGTTGTACTCACTCTGAAGGCTTCTTTGTAATGTGCTCGAATGAACTCGTGTTGTTTTTCAAATTTCGTCCACAGCTGGTCAAGAAGCGCTGAGCCGGTTTAGACAGCGTGGAGGGTGATGTTGGCCATCCCCATTTTCTTCAAATTGGTCACTGACCTGGCCATGCGACCGTGGATGTCACTCTGGGCGGTCAGCAAGGCGGTTATTTCGTCACTCATGATTTCATTTGCGAATTCTTCTCTCTCTGATTCTCTGGATAATACGCGCACTGAACAGGATAATATTCCCGAACGAACGATAAATTCGGCGAAGGCGAATCCGGCTCGAAGGACCAATAATGTTCGAGAGCGAGTCAGAGCGAGAGCGCTGGCGTGAAAATTTAAGTGATTTAGTTGTATTTCGCTTCAATCCAATAATATTCTTTGCGAATCAAACGCGGCGGTTTTCTGGCGGCGGAGCGTCTCCTTGGCGGTGCACTGATAGCGATGCGTTGACTCAGAACGGCAGAAAACTAAGAGAGCTATTGCTTCTCGGTTTTGCCTTTTATGCTCTTTTGAGAACAAAGGCTTTCCTTTGCATTCGCCTATGAGATTTTTGCAAATTGAAAATTTTGAGGTGATCCTCTGTTTCAGGTGGCGATTGGCGATTTCGAGCGCAACGGCCAAGCGGCACGCTATTGCCATGCGCGCCCGTTAAATCTGGATTCTTGATTGGGGTGAATAACGCATATTACGCGTTTTGCGTCACGCGATCGCGCATGCGCTGCGACCGATCCGAGTTGGTTCGCCGTTATAGCGGTTGAGATCTGTGTACGTGCGACGTGCGGCTTAGCTTATTGTTTTTCGACTTTATCGATGAGGTGATAGCCGAGTTTATGTTTTGGAAACCTCTAAGGACGCTTGGGATCCTTCTAGAAGCTTTCGATCCGCATGTCGCACGAACGCCAAATATGGAAAATATGTACATGTTGGCCGTATCTCGAACAGAAACACTAACCATTCTATTATCTGCTGCTTCTCTGATGTCATCTAATATCTGTATTACGCAATTTTGAGTAGACGAATTTTGCCGGTATGCAAATTGGTCAAGGAAATCTCATTCATTCAAGCATTTTATTATTTGATTAAACACAATTCTTTCTATGACCTTCGAAATAGCTGGTAAAATGAATATAGGTCTGTAATACTGCGCCAAGATCGGATTTTTAATTTTAGCTATAGGTGTTATTAGAGTAGTTTTCCAATTTCTTGGAACAGCTCCATGCATTAGAGAAATTAAAAGTATGTTCGACTATGTAGTAGATAAAATCATATTGATTAATTTCAATGAGATTTCATCCGCTCCCATTGCATTCGATTTCATCTTCGCAAAAGCTATTGATATTGTACTCGATGTTGCGTATTCAAAGAAGAGTTTTCGGTCATCAAAGATACTGTCTGTCTCATCTATCTCTCTATTTTCCTTTTGCATATACTGCCCCTGACCGCCAGAAAAATACTCATTTAGTTCATCTACAGAGCAAGTTGCCTTTGAACTTCTCTTACTTTGACCAAGCCGAGGTATTTTGATTTACTCCATGTAAGAGCAGGATTATCGTGTTGATTAAAAATCGACTGATAGTGTTTCCTCTTTGCTTCTCGAATCATATTTTGTACTTTATTTCTCATTGTCTTAAAGTTGTAATAACTGGCTTCATTTCTGTTTCTCCGCCACACTTTTTTGAGTTTGTTCCTTTCACTTATGTGTTGTTTAATGTCGTCGGTTAACCAAGGCGCAGATAGTTGCTTGAAGAGAATCTTCTTTAGTGGAGCATGCCTATCAAAATGATCAATTAGTACACTATTAAAGATATCTACTTTCTTATCAATGCAGTTTAATATTATAAGATATAATTAGTCATATTTTTCGATCTCGACCAGAAAATTTCGTTCGTTAAAATTTTTAAAGTCTCTGCATAAGAGCAATCTGGATTCACGACGCTCTATTTTAATTTTATATATGATTTGAATTAAATCATGTGCCGATAAGAATAGTACCGATATTTTGCCGTAGTTATGAAGTTATGTTTATCATCTATTATACATAGATCCAGAAAAGTGCTTGACTTTTTAAGGTGATGCGTCGGTCCATATGGTACTAAATACATGTTAGAGTATGTAAATAAAACTTTGCAGTTGCATACTATCGTATTAGAATATTAGTTGCATACTATCATGTCCGCATAAAAGTCACCAAATATCGCAGCATGTCGATATTCAGTCTGCAGTCCCAGAAGAAGCTCTTCAAATTCCTGCAAATAACCATAATGTGATAGTCGATAAACTACAGTTAAGAGTTTAGACGCACAGATGAAATTGATCTTCGCTATTATATATTCTGGTTTATGTAATCCAATTATGTATGATAAATTGAGAGAGTAACTGATGAAAATGTATCCAGTGTTACTATTGAAACAGATACAGGCAACGCTTTAGTAACACAGGCCAAAAATCAAACAAGAATTCGAAGAAGAAAGAACAACGAACTTGTTTTTATTATAAAAAAAGTTGGACATATCAAACGTGATTGTCGAAAATTTAAGGCTGAGCAAGCAAAAGAACAGCATTCCTATATGGAGATCTCGATGAAATTATTTATATGGAGCAACCAGAAGGGTTAGATGATGGATCAGGAAAAGTATGTAAATTAAATAAGAGTCTATATGGACTCAAACAGGCACCTAGGCAATAGCACGCAAAATTCGATGAATTCGTGCAATGATTTGGTTCGAAACTGTCACATGCTGATCCGTGTATACATTGGTGATGAACTGTTTATGGCATTATATGTTAATGATGGCTTGGTAACAATAATGGCTGTTCGGAATCAAGAATTGAAGAACTACTGAAGGCATTGCGATGCAACTTTGAAATTAACAGCTCAAATGCAGTACGCTATCTTGGCATCGAAATTTTGCGTGATCGCAAGGTGAAGAAACTGAAATTATCACAAGCAACTTATACAAAACACATACTTAAGAAGTTCAAGATGTTAGACTGTAATGGAATTAAGATTCCTATTGATCCTAATGTTAAATTAAAATGCAACTTGAACGAAGATGGAATCTTAGGCCCAATAGCTGATGTTCGACAATTAATTGGTTCTCTTATGTACCTTTCAATCGGAACGAAACTTGATATTTCATATGCTGACAATTTATTAAGCAGATTAGTGCTTGGAGCACCATCAAATGAACATTGGACAGCAGCAAAACAAATACTGAGATTGTGCGAGAATGCACCGCGCGGAAAGATTCGAGCGAGAAAACGGCACACGGTTGATATGATACAGTATGACAGTAAAGAGAACTCCGTTTCTTTGTAATTTTACAAAAGAATTTTCTTTAATATGATCAGTTACAGTCAGAAAATATAATTAATTAAATATTAGATTAACAGAATATCAAATGCGGTCACCTTTTCCAAAATTGTATTTGGAATCGCGATGATGGAAAATCTCGGCGATTTTCTCGGCACTTTTGAAAAGATTCGTTTTATAGCGGTTTTCACTAAGCGGTTAGCACGGCGGTTTTACGAAGCGATATAGTAGCGAGACTATGACTCTAAGAACTCGAAGAACTTTTAGAAGTGAGAACTCTAAGAAGTCTAAGAACTCTAAGCGGTGTAAACTGTCTAAGCGGTGTAAACTATCTAAGCAATCTGCCCCGGAGGAACGGCGAGATCGAAGCATTTATTGCTTTCGGTCTGGGCTTTCTTCTTGGGAGAAATCCAATTAAATTTTGCCACAATCGTAATTATCACGTGGCATTGGTTGTACAAAATTGATTGGCGCTTTCGATTCTTTTCTAACGACGTTCAACGTAACAGTTATGCGCGACAGAAAATCCGTACGCGGGATTGGTGACAGCGCGTGACGTATTCGTCGGAGCGCGGCGCTCGCGTCCGCGAATTGAATTGTTCTAGAACTTTCGATGGTCCGTTGCCGGTGCCTGTTTGCGTGTACCGAATTGTTTTGAAAAGACTAAAGAACGATGAATCCCTGACTTTGACGAGGCTTAATGTCGGCTCGAGATGAAATCACGAACTCGCCTTGTACGTGCGTTCAATAACAATCACTGTCGGTCGATCGAAGGAGTTCCTTTTTTTCGAATTACCGCTCTCAAACAGAGATAATTGAAGTTAACATTCAATCTAGGGATAATATATAATAAAAATGATGATAGCACTAATCAACTGACAGCATATTCAAATGCAGACTACGCATGTTCAGACACTCGTAAAAGCATTAATGGAGTTGTATTTATGTTAAACAATGGACCTGTAGCTTGGTATTCCAGAAAGGAGAGCATAGTGGCGACTTCTACAACAGATGTGGAATATGTATCAGCCCATGATGCAGCCAAGAATATCATTTGGTTTCAACTACTTAACTAAACTACTTAAGGATATTGGAATCGAACAACATAATTCCACTACACTGCATTGTGATAATGCAGCAGCTGAAAAACTGATTCAAAATCCTATCTTTTATAAAAGCATATAGATATTAAGTTTCACTATGTACGGGATCTATTTATAAGAGGATTAATAGATGTAAAACATACAAGGTGCGTCCCAAAATTTTCCGAACTTTTGAAATAAAACAACAACGGTTTACTTTTTTTTTCAAATTCAAATTGTTTATTCAAAGTAGTCCCCGTCGGACTCAATACAACGTTTGGCACGATCTAAAAGCATTTCAAATGAGTGTTTTATGTCGTTCAAAGGCACGTCCTTCAGAATAGTGGTACAAGCCCTTTGGATGTCTTCTACGTCCACATACCGCTTTCCTTTCATGGACAAATGCATTTTGCCGAATAGGTAGAAGTCACAAGGTGCCATATCAGGCGAATACGGGGAATGGTTGATTGTTAAAATGTGATTTTTAGTCAAAAAATCAGTGACAAGTGTCGAACGGTGAGATGGCGCATTATCGTGTAACAAGCGCCAACTTCCTCCTTCGCGATATTCTGGCCGAATACGACGAATGGCCCAAATGTTCGGTCAAAATGCGATAAATCGTTGATTTGGGGATGTTCAATTCCATTTCCATGTATCTCACTGAAGATTTTGGCTCATGCTTGATGAAATTACGCACAACTTCGATGGAATTTTCGTTAATTGTCGATTTTGGGCGACCTGTATGTGCGTCGTCATTTATGTCCTCACGACCGTTCTTAAATCGCGTATACCATAAACACTGGCACGGGCTACACAATTATCACCATAAACTTGTTTCATCAAATTATGGGTTTCGGTAAATGTTTTACCAAGTTTAAAACAAAACTTAATATTGGCTCTTTGTTCGAAGTTCATTCTCGTACCGATGTATACAACATACTGACACTTGAGACGCCATAACTTCGTTTCCACTGAACCAAATGTCATGAAATTTTTACTGGAAGTCAGCTAGGGATGTACCTTTCAAACGCGCAATCGAACACACGGATGGCGCCACCCGACCTATCCCTATTGAAAAAGTTCGGAAAATTTTGGGAAGCACCTTGTATATCACTAGAATTTGCAATTTGCTGATATTTTAACTAAATCTTTGTCTCGCGAGAATTTTGAATCTAATCTGAATCAATTAAATTTAACATAAATGCAATTGACAATTAGCTCGAGTGGGAGTATTAAGAAAAATGCGATCTAACGTTAATTATGTTTCACATAATCAGTTTCTTTTGGATTGTTCTGTCTTGTCCTTTTTTTAGTTCATGGAGTCATATGATATGCGTGAGCTCTTATCGTTACTTTACCTTACCTTACTGCTTACTTCCGGCAGTTAGTTCTGACTTAAAAACCTTTACTTTGTAACGGCTAATCTAAAGTTATAATATATTTGAGTAATAAATCGTTTATTCTATATTTCATTTGTATTTAGTTATTTATACAAAATAGCCTAACAGTATTATAAAAAAATCATCAAATTTCGATGTCAAAAGCGGTAAAAAAATTAATATCACAATTATAAATGTGTAACGTCCAATATATAAAATAAAAAGTAACGAAAAAAGTCTGACGTTCTCAATAGATTCGACAGTATTGCAATAAATCTTGGCAATACAAAATCAAAAACATTATTTATCATCAGAATGTATGATTTATAAAGACCTTCTATGTTGCGGCGGCATGACACGTTAATTTATGTTGTGTGCCATTTTTAAATAAAGATAATTTGGATGAAACGAAATGACGAGATCACTTTAAAACACTTGTAAAAATCGATGAAAAAACTGTCTTTTCCTCCTTTGACAGTCAGTAAAAGGCACGTAAAATCTATATTTGGATACAAACACACGGTCCGATAGCTGTTGAAACGAGTAAAATATACGCTTTTACATATAAAATTCCAAGATAACTTTAATTTTCATCGATAATTATGACTTTGATACGAGACAAGTCACATTTTCACAATTAAGCAAATAATAACGAAATAGCACGCAACATAAATTTCGTCGTTAAAACGTCACTTTTCCACGTCTATAAGTTCGACCATTTATCGTGGTGCGGCGTTGTAACGCATAAACAAGCACGAGTCCGTGTGCTCGCCTGCGACGCACCGAGAGTGAGACAGCGAGCTCTTTCTCACACTAGTCGCTTGTTTCAAACGACCGAAAATGCTTTCTCGGTAATCTCTGCCACTCGGCGGCCCTTGACATCAATACGGGGCGGAGGGTATTCTAAATAACATATAAGTTTTAATAAATTGTTATAACAGTGTATTTATCCTTTCCCTTAATCCCGAATAGTAAGTCATAATAAAACGCATGTTTATGAGATATCTAATGGTTTACAATTTTTCATGCGCGTCATATAGTATATCTCTCGAGTAGCAAGAATAATTCAATAAAAGTAGAATTTTTCCAGAATTATAAATCAGCTTTCTTTTCACTCTCGAAAGGCCATCAGAAAAGAATGCGTATGCTCGAGACATGAAGAAAATCGAAATGCGAAAAAAATCGAACAATTGCAAACGTTTTTCGCTTATAAAACAAAAGATATTTGATTGTATGAAAAAAATTCGATGTAAAAAATGTAGGTATTCGAAATACCTACAAAATGAGACGTGAAACATTAAAATCAATCTATTAATTCAGCAGAAAAAAAATAAAAAACACCTTTTGATGAAAAAATCCTTTTCTTTACTCGCTCGCTGTACATTGAGATTTAAACGCAAAGCTTTGAAATTCTCATAAAATGTAGTCCTTGTAATGATGAACAAATCTAGCTCTGAATAAGCCTGAAATGTTCTTTAGTTTTTGCCACTTGTTCACTAAAAATCTATCTGCGGAAAATTTAATTTCTTCATTTTTTTGTAGTCGCACAGCAATTTACAGGGATGATTTTTCTTCTTCAAGAGTTGCACTACCATACTTAATAACAAAACGATATTTATAACGCAATTAAACTATTATAAAATGATTTTATCGTTTTCCGTATTAAAAAAATGGAAATAATTTCGTTAATATGCATCGTATCAAATAGCTGTATGAAGCATTCGAAATCCGACATTTTTTACGAATTTAAAAAAAACATTACCTTCTGATTATTAGGAATCGAAATAATAATTTTTTTTTCAACAAATCACTGTGGCTCTAGTTTTTAAGATTAAGAGTTCCGTCTGGCACCAATTTGTTAAGCAAGAATTACTGTTAAAAAAATCTCGAATTGTAACCATGAAAATTTTAGTTTAGACAATTTTTTCTTTCTTAAATTTATATTTTCGGTTTATTACTAAAAAATCACGTTTGAGTATGGAATGCATATTTGATTAACAAATTTAAGTCACTATGTTTCATTATTTAATATGTTGTAAAAAGTGTACAATTGGAATTATCAGTACAAAATTATTTTTATGAATTTAATTGCAGATGCAAATATGACATATGTAAACAAATAATAAATAATTTGCCAAATGTTAGTGTAACTGTTGAATATAGTTGCAAAATATTTTTCACTAATTTACTTTTATATTTGCGAAAGTTAATGTTATTGTATATCTTTAACAGTTACGCTAATATTTAATAAATTACTTATTAATTATTTGTTTACATATGTCATTTTTGCATCTACAATTAAATTCACAAAAACAATTTTGTACAAAATAATTCCGTACATTTAATTATCCAATTAAAAAACATAGTTAATATGACTTAAATTTGTTAATCAGACATGCACTCCATACTCAAACGTAATTTCTTAGTAATTTCTTAGTAATAAACCGAAAAAATAAAAATTCAAGAAATAAGAAATTAAAAATTTCATGATTACAATTGCTTTGCGAAACATTTAGTTAAATTATTTGTTTATATCTCGTCGAGCTATCCCAGATTTTAAAAAATCAGGTTTTCACATCAATTTATTGTTAAGAAAATATAAATTTAGCAAATTTTAACACACAAAATCAAATATGCGCGAATCGCTATGCGGATCAATCTTCTCCACTCTATTGCGTGCCGGCTTTCCTGCAGGGTTGTTTTGTTTAAAACTTTTTTTTAAACAAATGTTTAAAACATGTTTTAAATATACAGATTAAATTATACATGCTTTTTTTAAAACAATTTAAAATAAGTGTTTAAAACGTTATTTTTTAAAAATGTGTACTATTTAGTAGAGCAAGAGGTGATATTCCAATTACATTTTATACGATAATTTGGTTTATTTGATTAATAATGAATATTTAAGTTTAAAACTTGACAATTACATTCATTAAAATGTTCTTGAATCGATTCTCAAAATTACGTAATATTTATTACTTAAGACACTATTGTAATAACCATGTGACAACATTGCATAATAGCGAATCAAAGAGAAACATGGATGATAATGTGGCCTTCCATAAAAAGTTTTAAAAAGTTAGTTTTGTTTAGAAAACAGTAGTTTGGTTATAAAATTAACAAAAAACTAGAGTGTATTGCAGAATATATGCATGTATACAAATGTATATACATATATATATAAACATATAACTTTATGTATACGAAATATCTGGAAAATAATGATAAATCTTTCGCGTAGGGGCAGAATGGACTAAACTGAGAAGAAAAGTCCTCTATCATTTAGCAATTTTCATTTAGTAATAGTTAACAAGATATTAATTGATAAAAATTGCCGAAAATTGGTCTTTAATAATTTTTTACAGAAAAACTGCAAGAAACAATTGTTAATTTTCTTTTCATAGAGCTCTAAGAATATTTTAAGAATTTTTTCAGAATTTTTGAATATCGTATTTTTTTATATGGTAAAAATGAAAAAATATAATAAAAAATCGTTGATAAAAAATTTTGAAAAAATTCGTAGAGTTCTATGAGAAGAAAATAAACAATTTTTGTATTTCTGTTAATAGTATTTGAGTAAAAATTATTAAATGCCAATTTTTGTCAATTTTTAACAATTAATATTTTGTTAACTATTACAGAAATTGCAAAATGATAGAGTACTTTTCTTCTCAGTTTAATCCATTCTGCCTCTATGCGAAAAATTTATTATTATTTTCCAAACACCCTGTATTTATAAGCAGCTCGGCAGTCAATAAAAATCTATAGTATAATAATATAAATTATAGATTAATATTAGAATTACAATTAGTTCAAGGAATAATTATTTTGAAATGAAAATCTCAAAAAAGAAGCCGTGAGTAATCAATACGCATAAAGGACCATATTAGCAAAAAATGCCATGCTATTGTTTAAATTTGCATAACTTAAAATATATAAAGTCAAATAAAATGTTAAATAGCAAACAACACATTCAAATATGCATATATTTATGTGATAATACGCTCAAATTTAAGAAAAATGAGGAAGTAGGTAATTAAATGCTAAAATGTACCTCAGAAATGTTTCAAAGTACTTAAAAGTAAAAATGCGTTTTAATAAAATATAATAAATATTTAATGTTTAATAATAATTTAATGTTTAAAAGGTATTTTCTTTTTTTTTAAACTCTATTTTTTTCTAAAGCTGTTTAAAATATATATAAAACATTAAAAACATGTTTTAAATAAAAAAAACTAAATGTTTTATTTTTTTTTTTAACACGTTTTTTATTAACCCTGCTTCCCTCACTCCGTCCGGCGCACTGTCTTGCTCGCGTTTTTCAACTTTCCAGTGATTTTAAATAAACTTTTTCGGCAGCAAAGAATTCGAGAGCTTTCAACAACAAAAATTCAGTTATTCCTTGACAAATTGGTCCCAGATTGAACTCTTAATCTTAAAAATTAGAGTTACGGTGATTTTTTGAAAAAAATTATTATTTCGGCTCCTAATAATCGGATGGTAATTTTTTTTTTAAATTCGTAGAAAATGTCAGATTTGGAATGCTTCACACGGCTATTTGATACGATGCATATTAATGAAATTATTTCTGTTTTTTTACACGGAAAAAGATACCCACTTTTTAAAGTCGTTTTATAATAATTTAACTGCAAAAAAATCGATAAATTTTGTTATTAAATTAATGTACGTGATAGTGCAACTCTTGAAGAAACAAAATCCCTGTGCGACTGCTCAAAGATGAAGAAATTAAGTTTTCCGCAGACAAGTTTTTAGTGAATAAATGGCTTTTTGCAAAAATTAATAAACATTTTCAGACTTGTTCGACTTTGTCATTACGAGGGCTACATTTTATGAGAATTTCAAAGCTTTGTGTTTAAATGTCAATGAACAAAGAGCGTGTGAAAAAAGGTCTTTTTCGGTGTTTTTAAAATTTTTTTTCTACTGAACTAATAAATCGATCTTAATGTTCCACGTCTCATTTTGTACTTATTTCGAATGTGTATTACATGCACATTTTTTTATATCGATTTTTTTTCTTACAATCAATATCTTTCGTTTTAGAAGTGAAAAACGCTTTTTGTAACTACTTCGATTTTTTTCGCATATTTTCTTTACAAGTCTTGAATCTCGAACATACGCATTTCTTTTCTGATGATCTTTCGAGGCTTTCTTTTTTGAAAAGAAATGCTGCTTTATAATTTTTTTCCGATAAAATTCTACTTTTATTAAACTATTCTTACTACTCGAGTTTATGAAGGAGAAGTATACTATATAATGCGCATGAAAAATCGTAAATAATTAAATATCTCGTAAACTGTTGCGTTTTAACATGATTTATTTCATTCTGGATTAAGGGACGAGTACAATATTATTATAATTTATTAAAACTTATATGTTATTTAGGATGCCCCCCGCCCCTTATTGATGTTTAGGACTGCCGAGCGGACTAGATTGCTGAGAAAGCATTTTCAGTTGCTTGAAACAAACTACTAGTGGGAGAAGGAGCTCGTTCACTTTCGACGCGCCGCAGACAAGCATACGGACATGGGCTCGTGCTTATGTTTGTCACAGCGCCGCACCACGAAATGGCCAAACTTATAAGCGTGGAAAAGTGACGTTTTGACGACGAAATTTATGTTGCGTGCCATTTCATTATTATTTGCTTAATTGTGAAAATGTGACTTGTCTTGTACTTATCAAAGTCGTAATTATTGATGGAAACTAAAGTTATCGTGGAATTTTATATATAAAAATGTATATTTTACTCGTTTCAACAGCTGTCGGATCATGCCCAAATATAGGCTTACTTTACGTGCTTTTTACAACTATTTACTGACTGTCAAGGGAGGAAAGGACAATTTTCATCGATTTTTACAAATGTTTTAAAGTTAATCTCGTCATTTCCTTTTATCTGAATTGTCTTTATTTAAAAATGGCATGCAACATAAATTAACATCTTCGCTTCTGACGTCACGATTCCAACATGGCCGCCGTGACTAATCAGGAGCCTTAAGATGATATAATATGATTCTGTGATTGACTTCTGTCATTTTAAGTTTGTACTAAAGATGATTTTAAATATAAGAATCGACTGTATATGAATAACGGCCCTAAAACTCAGTTAAATGTTAAATATTCTTTTCAAATGCACGCGCCTGACGCGTATGAATATGCGGCGCGAGTGCATGGAAACAAATGATTTTTGTTCGAACTTGTTTGTATATCATGCATGGGCCGGGCGCAGAGAATGAACGACCGTTGCGTTTGCTCAGTTGGCTCATGTGTTAGTGCCGTTAGTGGCTGTGTTGCCGTGTTTAAGTGTGCTGTGTTGTGATCATGAAAAATTTTTTATGCAATAACTGATAAAGAATTCATCAGAACAACATTGGACAAATGAAAATGTCGAAATGGTATCGATCGATGTATTGGTAAGTACATACGGGAACACAAATGGCTTCTCTTGTGCCTTCTTTTCTTTTTTTCTTATACCTTCTTCAATATATTTCTTTGATACCTTTATCAAAATTTTTTATCGTTTTTAGCCCGTTTTTAGCCCGCGCGAATGGTTAATTTAAGTGGTGAAAACATGCATTTTACTCAATGAGTGTGACTCCATTTTTAGGTCGCAAACAGGAATTTTTCCGTAAAAATGAGTGGTTAAAACGGATTGCACTCATGCAGAACACGAGTATATCTGAGTTGTAAAAATGTATACATTACGAGTATTTTTGAGTGGTAAATACGTGCTGTGTAAATTTGAAGAAAAAACGTATACGAGTGCAAAATACTCATTTAGCACTTGTCATTCATATCATACGTTTTCACCACTCGTAATTTGTAGTAAGGCATAATCGATAGTACAGTAGAAAGAAAATTAGCTCCGCTCCTGTTGAGATTCGAACCAAGGTCTGGTCTCCAAGTTTGCTCTATAAGGCTGCCACTTTTCCACTGAGCCACAACTCCTGTGTCGATATTCACTCTGTTGTGCTTACTTATATACATCTTACAAAAGTAATTATATTTAATACATTGTATACAAATATATGTAATGTTATACAGATATAGGTATATAAACACATACATACACAAACGGTACATATGTATATGTACATATAT
Organism: Acromyrmex echinatior; assembly: GCF_024713525.1. NCBI lineage: Eukaryota > Metazoa > Arthropoda > Insecta > Hymenoptera > Formicidae > Acromyrmex > Acromyrmex echinatior. Next base: position 13,184,529 of record NC_141857.1, on the reverse strand, counting down.
ATATACATAGTATATAATGATATTAGAGTAACTCCGACATGTATGTCGCATTTATCGAAAACTTAATTTATCAAGTATTGTTTATTATGTTTAAGATTAAATATATTATTCTAATAAAAACGTCTACTATTCTAAAAAAATTAGAAATAAGAAATATTTAGTTTTTATGTAAAATTAAATATGATATAAGAGAAATTTTAAAAAATTTTTGCATTTATCATGTCCTGCACACATACACAGGGATCTTAGAATATACGACTTATAAAAGATTTATAAATAATAATTGGAAATACAACGTAAAATGACGCAGTAATTTGTTAAATGTGTTTACAAACTTTTTATTAAGGAATATGAATGGTTAATATATAATATATTAAAAATAATAGATAATAATTCTAATCTTGCATTCATTACGAGAGTTATGGTGTGAGGAAGTATGTTTTATCTAATGCATTGAATTTAATATATTTAATCTAAACTGTGTTGTGCGTTTTGGGCATAAATCCGACACGCTAAAAATTCCGTATATTCAAAATCCGTATACTTGTGAGTCGCACGCACCTTTTCGGTCCCGGAATATGGGTCAACGTCCCGAAAGGACGCTATGACACCTGGTCTCAGGGACAGTACGAACGTCGGTTCTACTTTTTGGGTTAAGGAACTTAATCCTTTTGACCCGGAACTGGACCTCGTGCGATCTCAGGTGTTTAAAGGGAAAGGAATGCGAGAGGTGATTCCAATAAATGACAGCTAGGGAAATATACTAACTTACATTTATTAATAATAGAAAAGAAGAAATATTAAGATTATATAAAATATTTATACACAATAAACTTTTTTTTTATATAAAAATAAGAAATTTTATTCTTGTAGGTACATATATTCAATACGTTATGGAGATGTGCGTATGTGTGTGTGTGTGTGTGTGTGTGTGTGTGTGTGTGTGTGTGTGTGCGTGTGTGCGTGTGCGTGTGTGTAGAAGAGGAAAAGATTATTGGGTAATGGAAGCGAGGAAAGTGGTGCAGGAGCACATCGGGATGAGATGCTTGTACAGGACGGTGTAAGGAGTGGAGTTCCCTGGGATATAGACTGTGACTATTCTATCCCTTTCGTTGGAGGGGGACGAATATAATCTAAATAGCCGATTCCAGTCGATCGGCTCGAGATTTGATTGAGAAGGAGAAGTTGAGAGCTGATCCAAAAGAGGAAGAAGAGGAAATCCTTCTTCAAAAGAAGGAGGGAGAGGAAATCATTCCTCGAGAGGAGGAGGGGAATAGTTTAGGATTTCTCAGATGACGAGATCGATGACAGGGGGAGAGGTGAGATCTAAAGGTTGTGTCTGTTCTGATGTTGGTGAGTAGGAAACCTCGAGAAATTGGCCGTCAGTCGGTTGTGGCTTAGCCAAGGGGACGATTCCGCCTACTCCTCCGGATGCAAGTTCCGGAGTTCGTCCCCGTTTTCTAATGAACGTACTAGTACGCACTACAATCCGAAGTAAAATATATGTATGTTTCGTCGGAATAAATGCGTATGTTGTTTCTATGCGGGGAGACGTGGGGATGAACCGGAAGGAATGGTAGGGCGATTTACTGGATAGCTGGCTATCCACGAGATCTCGGATAGCTACCAATTGGTATATGACCGAGGAGGTCCGTTGTCCACGGAAAGCACCAGAAGGGCAGTCGTAGTGGCGTATGCCTGGTGATCGCAATGGCGATTTGTCCATAATTTATCTTTTTCTCTTCGCACTTCTAATAAAAACGCGAATTGGTGTGATTATCGCGGATTCTTGTAGGATTTCCGCACTGCAGCTGATCCCGACAATAGTTTAACTCGCGAACTTCACTGACGTGAATCGGGTGATTTTGAGTTTTGTACTGACACTCTGTGCTTCCGCGAGACCTCTATTTATACTCAGAAAAAACAGCATTGTGCCCTTTGTCTAGAATGCAAAAGTTAGTTGCAATATCATGCGAGATTTACGATTTTTATCTTATCGTTGTTAATCTAAAGTGCATCATTAGAGGAATTTCGAGAAGAAAAGAAATGATTTACGTTTTGATTTAAAGAGGCAAGATTGCTTCAGACGGACGACGAATTCTGTTATCCTCGCGGAAAATATGGCTAGGTAAACAGATGGTTACCGTGCACTAGTTTTGCATGCAGGGCAATCATTGTTAGTCGCGAGTCTAATCTTAGATAACGCTACCGTGGGAAATTATCCCATGAGTTTTATGAATTTTTAAGTGCGACGTGGCGCCTATTTTCCTAAGATGAAATTGTTGGTCAGTCTGGGACGACAAAGCTTAGATTTTTACTATTAGATTTTTACTATTGCATGACTTCGGTGCATTTATAATCTTTTGCAATCTTGTCCCTTTTCGGGCTTGCATTAAGGTTGTTATTCCTTCCGGGTTGATTGGCGTTTACGAGTTTTCACGGAGCCTGTCCGGTCCCTTTTTTCAGTTCTGTAAGATCGTTATTAGAAGGCTCGAGTCTAGCAGATTCCAACCATAATCGCGACGTGGAGTCGAAGAAAAGAATCGTGGCGTCTGTAGGACGTAACAGTATAAAATATTTAAAAATTATTTTATATATATAAATATTAAAATAAAATACTTTTTAATCGTTTAATGTAAAATTCATGTGATAATTAATAAACGCGATAAATAAATGATTATTAAAAGAGGGACGTATTTTCGTAACGTGTTTTCCCTTACCAGCTGAAAAACGGACACTGAAAACGGACAATCCACTCAAAAATATTCATAGCGAAAAAACGAGTATTAAAAACGGACGATTCACTTAAAAGACTCATGATCATACTTGCGTATATATTCCTCGCTCATCTGCGGAAAAACGAATATTGAAAACAGGCAATTTCCTCAAAAATACTCATATTCGTTTATACTCGTTATCGTTCCTCGTGATATACCGCGAATGAGTGCAAGAAAAGAGTAGGAACAGACAAAAAACGGGTTAAAAACCGGTTAAAAATGATCCATATGAGGTCTAAAAACGGTGAAAAATTTTTATGAGGGTACATACTTTCGTGTATATATATTTTTGATACATTTGTGTTCGTATTTGTGTACCATATATATATATATATATATATATATATAGTATTACCATATATATATATAGTGTGTGTATATAGTGTGTGTATATATATATATATATATATATATACTGTTATACATAGTCTTTTTCTTCGGAGACCGTTTTCAGGGCATGCGGAAACGTTTTCCGGGAGATTTTTCAAACACACATATCCGAGATAATTATAAGTGATAATTCTAGAAAAATCTTCCCAGACATTCATGAATAACACCCTAATAAAGGACGGCCTCCGAAGAAAAAAACTACGAATAACAGCTCTATATATGGCCATATATATCATGCATATATACGAACATAAATGTAATCATAGTCTTTAGACGACGGATGGCAGCCCTAAATATACAACGCATTTTTTAATTTGTTGCCAGACGTCTTTATGAAACTAAAATAGTTGAATTGCGAATTTTATCAGAATTTTATCAGAATGATAAAATTTTTCTTGGAATTTTTATATAAATTTCAGAATTTTCGGAATTTTTCAGAATTTCTATGTTATAAAAAACTTTTTAAAAAACAATTCTCAATTTTTTAAATATCTTACTTAGAATATTTCAGAATCCAAAAAAGCACATATGAAAAATTCTGAAAAGAAATACAGACTTTCTGAGTATTTTTGAAAAAAATTTCCATGGTTCTCATTTTCATATTTTATGTGTTAGAGGAAGATATTTTAAAGAAACTTTTTTTACTATAAATGAGACAGAAGTGTCTCAAATAATATCGACCATTGGAAGGATACGCTGTTTTCTTGAGAAGAGAAAACTACTGATAGAAACTACAAAAGTAAGATAAAGATTTTTATAATTTTTATAATTTTACAAATAAAAATAAAATTATAAATATAATTTTATATGCACACATACAGGAGTCGGCCATATTTAAAATGACATTATTTAAAATACGCAATTTAAATAAAATAGAATAAGAGCTGTTTAGTAGTTATTCTTTTATAAATAAGTCAGTTTTTTATCGACCCCCCCCCCTCCCTTCGATTTTAAATAAGTTTCTGTAATATTTTATACTTCTTTTATTTGAAATAAGTCATATCAGTTATTCCCGCACATATAAACTATTATCTTGCTACTTTATATTTATGTAGGACAACTTACATCAAACATCAATCGGAATTAATCAATCGGAAAAGTTACTACATAAAAATAAACAATTATTGAATTTACTTATGACAAAGATAGATAATTGTGAACAAAGAAAAAATGAAAGAATTTATAAGCAAAGCAAAGCTAGGTTTTCCAAATCATTCTGCAATAATGCTTCGATAAGTAAAAATTTTGATGTACAGTGAAGAAAACATTGTTTTTTTATAACACGAAGTTAAAATAATTACGTTTTCATATTTGTGATTATTTTATGCTTTGAATTTTAATACTGATAATTATTTTTTATAAAAATATCGTTTTTAAAATATCGTAATTATAAAACACTAATAAAATATGATTAATTAAAAGAGAAAAATATATTTATTAATTTTTTTATAGACATCGTGTATAAAAGAATATCCTATAAGCGAAGAAATATTACATTTATTGATAGCTTTGATACTGAAAATTCGCATAACAATGAAAATCTAAACGATTTATCAAATATATTAAATACTAAAGAAACGAATGTAAATTCTTCGTTAAATAAATCTGATAAAAAAATTGAAAAAAATTAATAACAGTCAGGAATTAAATACAACTTCATGTATTTCTTCATGTTGCTCTAACTTAGCAACAATTGAAAACGTGGTAATGTTCTTAAGATTGCAATTCTAACTTGTACAAACAAAAAATATATAATATATTCACATACAATATATGTACATATATATTAATATTTCTATTATTTAAAAAAAAAAAGAACTTTTATTAAGCTTCATAGATGGACACATTATTATGAAATTTTATGAAAAGCATAACATGCTCGATAAAGCCAAATTGTAGAAAATTGACAGAACTTCTTGTTACTTAGTTCATGTTTAGAAAATCATTAAACACTACAGAAGTGTAATTATTAAGAAATTTATAGAAAATATTTTTGTTCTATATTTCAAAATAATATGTATTATAAATACATACAATATTATAATGTTTGTAGAGTTCGTTTATTTAATGTTGATTTTGACACTTTATCAAAAAAAATCAGGAATTTATTTCCAAATAAAAAACAGACATTTTATTATGTTTTACCAAAGTGTGAAGGATCTTCTCAAAAGGTGTTAAAAGGAAAATTACCAGATTTTTACTGAAATAAACTTGATGAGTGTCGATAAATTGGATTTGTACAAAAGAAACGAAAGGAAACTAACGAAAACATTAATGATTTAGATATTGAATCAAGTATTAATTTCAACTATAATAACAATAAGAAAATTGCTATTATTTCTTTAAATTATATATTTTTTAAGTATATTATGAATTTAACTGATTTTATATTAACATATTGTATAATAGTTTTTGAAAGTAGAAATTAAATTTTTTAAAGTCAAATATAAATTATAGCTAAACTTGTTTGCAATATGCATTTGCAATGGTTGCGATATAACACAGTTCCTTGGTCATCTATAAAAGAACATTGGAATGGATGTCGTGAATTAAGACAAATTTTCATTAAACAACATAACTGAAATGTTTATGACGTTTTTAAGGAATACCCAGTATTCAAACAGGAATTGGGTTATACACTTGTACGAGACATAAAATTAATTTTTATTTTGTTTTAATTTATATTATAATGTTTCTTATTTTAGTTGGAAAATGATTTTAATGCTTTAATCAATGAAAAATCAAACAATTACATCGAATGACCTGAACTATCTGAGAAATTAGAAATATTACTGGAAAATCGAGTTATTAAAGACAAAACTGTTGCTAAACAATTGCAAGAGATTCAACTATACAAGAAAAAAGATGGTAAGTAATAAGATATTAAATTAAAATTAAAATTTGGCCTTATGTAAAAAAATTATTATTTTAATTTATTGTACGGAATGTAAAAATGCTGTATTACTCTCTTTAATACCTGAACTATGTCTTTCTAATGTGCGACTAAAGATACCAGGAGGAAATAAACTACAAAAGCTGAATCTGTGGATGCTTTTATTTGTCATATTACAGTGAGATATTATTGTTCCTAATTAATAAAAATTTTATGATAAAATTCTAAATAATAAATTAATAAATTTTTTTATTTAACAATTATATCATTCGGAATTGTTTTATTTTTAATTTCCAAATAAAACTTAAAAATTTTATAGATCCAAAGAGAATTGGCAAAAGTAAAAGTTGGAGACAAGAGACAGCTACTAAATTGAAACCGTACAATCTTATATAATTGCAGCAGGCTTATATTTGATTGAAATCGAGGCATTTTATATCGTCATTAATGACGTAATGTATAAAAGAGAATGCGTTGAAGACCGTATTTCGATATTTTGATAAGATTTTTCAAGTTTTCAATATCAAGTATCCACCTGTTTGTGCAAATTTGACTGTTTATACAAACATATGTTTATGGAACAACAAAGTGGGATAAAATTGATAAATCTGTGATGAATCTAATCGATCAATTGTATAGAATTTAAGAAGGTATAAAGTATGTAATATAAGTATATTATATAATTTTTAGATTAATAATTAGATTTAAGGGGATGCTGGAGCGAAGGCTGAAGTTAATTAAGGTCGATATTACAGGTTTTTATTTCCAATGTATAAGATGCTTACGCCCTCTGAGTTAATATGATCATGCAGGAAATTCGATCGATTAATTATCGATATTTTTATTCCGTTTCCTACATTACCATCTTAGCAGAGACGTGTCTTAGGGTCGGTTCCACAAATGTAAAATTTATTTTGGAAAATTTTTCAATTTTAGAATTGAGAAAAAAATAAACCGTAATTGAAGTTAATCTTATATTTGTAAAATCAGACCTTAGAAATACAGTTGTATTATGTACACATGCAGTGTAAGCCGTATTCCAATATATACCACCAGTAATAAAAATCTGTAATATACATAAAGTACAGATTTTTATATAACTTTAATAGTTATGTCGATACGAAGCCGTAGTAGCACTTTTTCCTTACGTCCAATGCCATTTTAGGTAATAATAATATAGTATCAATAAATGAATACGACATTGCACATACATAGTGTAATTCTTTTTCATGAATATCCATATATATATATATATATATATATATATATACTATATATATATATATATATATATATATATATATATAATGAGTATATCTGTATAACTAGCCAGCCCACGATGAACACTTCTGACATTTATCTATAACTAGCCAAAGCACGATTTACGGCTGTGACATTTTGTTATAGCTAGCCAGCTCATGATTAACGCCTCTGACAGTAAATTAAAAATAGTCAGCCCACGATAAACGCCTCTGACATTGGATCTAATTAAACAAAGCGCAAATTATTGTTATAACTATATCACTTGTATGATAAATAAAAGTAATATTTTCACGAATGACATAAAGATGCTAACCTTTTCCATGCTGGCTTTATAGGGTGCCTTCCAACAAGAAACACACATCACAATAAGCAATTTTGACTTTCTAGAGTACCTTCTAATAAGAGACACAGTGTGACACGGTGCATCATTACAATCTTGTTCGCCAATACAAGAATGAGATACTGTATTGTACTGAGTCGCTTGTTAGAAAGCATAACCTTCTTTTACCAAAGGCAGACAATACTCTGCTACTACATTTTTTTCTATTTTGTGGACACAAAACACTACATAAATACACACACACACACACACACACACACACACACATACATATATATGGTAGTGTGTAAAACACTACTACACTATACTGAATTGACAGTTCTGTTGCGCGGCAACGATACTGAACGCGGGTCATACTGGTTACAGCTGATTGACTCATATAACGCCGTTGTTTTCTGACACATACAGCAAAACGATATATGTATGCATATATATATATATATACAAATACATACAAAAAATTTTTATTTTTCACTCTAAGAAAAAAGATACATAATCGATATCATGGTCACATTATCTTCTCCTTAGCGACTAATTAAGAAAAAGCGTTCATCGTATCTAAATCTACGTTATTGTAAAAACTCTTTATTATCTTTGAAGTTCTATTATTGATACATCATTTAAATGCATTTTCTAGGTTTATTCCACTAAAAAAAAAATACATATAGATGACCAGATATATGACGCGATAAACTAATTCATTCTATATTACATTCTGTGGCACAAAATTGTGATCAGAAGCCCTTTGAAACTGAATGTATCATAAAAATAATAAAGTAATAATAAAGTAATAATAAAGTAATAGTTTAAAAATACATTACATTCAGTAAAATGCATTAAGTTATTATTAGATGAAATTATTATAAATGTTCAATCACCATTATTAAGAAAATACAATATTATGTGGAAAGGAAATTATTTTATTTTATTTTATTTTATTTTCATGACAATTTGCTGGAAGGTATGGTCGCAGCATACTGTTCCTTATACTGTGACGTTCTTGAGATGCACGTCCACGCGTGAGCGGTTCGGCCGTCAAGCGTCAAGCGGTTGTGAAGGAAAAGTAGACAGCATTTCAGAAATCAGCCCGAAATGCACAATTAATTTCGAGCACATTGAAGTACACGTATATAATTTTTATAATTTTATAAAAAGTATATTTGGAGTAATATAATATAATAATACGTTTATTAATAACGTTATTTATTAAAAAAAAAATTATGAAAAAAGGAAAAAGCAGGATCGAACATAAGATCTTCAACATTCTGATCTTGCACCTAACGCCCGAGACCACGTTGAGTTCTTGCGGATCACCTCGACGAACACAGTACATATAGCGCACGGAAAGTCTTAAACTATTGTATATCTTATCAATGTTTTGAAATCATTTTTGCATTTGCATTTTTGCTACATTAATGAGAAAGATATATGATTAATATAATTTAATAAAAAGAAAATGAAAGAATTTTAATTCACAAGCACGGTTGCCAGCTCTCCGTTTTTTTTTTGCCAGACTTCGGTTGCTTGGACTAATATTTACTTCAGCAGACGACAAAAATTGGAGATTTTCACATCTGCTGGAGTATTGAATATTAGTCCAAGAAACCGAAGTCTGTCAAAAAAAAAACGGAGAACTAGCAACCGTGTTCGTGATTTAAAA